>NW_010188874.1:37715-77303 GCF_000695765.1 Mesitornis unicolor | reverse complement strand
TCTTTCCCTTCTCTAGGAGGGAGACACAGTTGTAATTTGTACAGAACACAGAAATTTATTGGAAATAAATAGAATCCAAAGCAAACAAAGGAAACCATTTTACTTCTTTTAAAGCCTATTTATACGTGCGTACATTTTGTAAAGAAATATTTTTCAATACATGGAGGAAGAGAGAAAGAATTTGTTATTTCACTTAGTAGATATTGTATTCTCCCCTTATTCTGACAGCAAATGCAGAATCACATTCCCCATTTTTTTTCGCCTTTAGAAGTATCACAGTGTCCTTGGAATAAAGAAATATGTAGGAATGCTCACTCGGTTACTTATGTTGAACTCAGTTAATGTAGGTATCTCAGTCAAAGCTCCCAATTCTTGAATTCCTTTTTAATACTGAAAATATTTTTCTCAAAAGTATATAATTTTTAAACAAACAAAACAGGTGTTCATATATGAAACTAAAATTCCAAAACATACTTCCCTGGAAGTTATACATCTTAAAACCAAATTGGAATACAATAAGCATGTTTCTAGATGAAGATGCAAGGAAGTCTTCTACATGTAGTGCTAGCTGGCTTTTTTTGAGAACCTCCTAGTAAATGACTCCTAGCTGTTAGCTCACTTTTGACTCCATAGATTTCTAGGAGGACTTTCACATTATGCACTTTCAGTGTTCCCAACTTATATTACGTAGATATATCACATCAACATCTTTTTAGATGATAGAAAATCATAAAGCACAGGCTTTGCTTCACTTGTTCTTACTTTACTTTTTACTTCTTCCAAGTATACATAACTTTCAGATTAATTGTTATCAATACACTTATACATAATGGCTTACAAAATAACTTATTGAGTTTATTTGAAAATGCATATATTTTAATTTTAAATCTGTAAATACATTCTGTTAATGTTTGAATCTCTTGGGTAAGTAGTATAATTAGGTTTACTTTATTTTAATGAACTCTTAGTGTTTTATCTCATCTGTAATTGGAAGCCAATGGAAAACTGGAGAACTTTTAAAAAATGAATATTAAAATTAGGAGGCTGTTTATCTGTGGCGAAGGAATGGCTGGGTTTCAGTGGAAGTTTCTGGTAACATTGAGGCAGGACATAATTTTTGTGTTACTTAGGTTTTTCTGAGAAGAATAGATGAAGGGAATAACAAGAATCTGTGTATGACTAACAAAAAAAGTGTTTAATTCACAGTCATCTGAGAAAGCAGAAGCTGGCTGGCATTCCCAGTTCTCCTTTCCCTTATATTTAGAACGAGTTTTCTGCTTTGGTCTCAAGAAAACCTTGGAGCAGAATACCAGGAGAAATGAGTCAGCATTACTGCCTATTCTGATCTTTTAGCAGAGACTCTCTGGCACTGCTCTTCATGATGATGAATCCCATAAGTTCACACACAGGCAGCCCTGGCAGTACAATACCTATTAGTTAAAATTAAACCAACATTTATCCAACTTTCCTTTGGCAATGTGTTTATGATGTGTTGGTAGACCATATGCTAAGGGGTCACCTGCAAGTGATAAATTCGGATTATTCAGTACACTTGCTGCAAAGATATATTAATAATGAATGCATTTTTTGTGCCTGTTTGTGGCAATGAGCATTTCAAATTCCATGCTGTTTTCCTCTTCCTTTTCGTAGTTTAAATTAAAACAGCAAGAAAAAAAGTAGTAAAAGGAAAGAAAAAGCTTTTAAAAATTACAATCAATAACTGATTGCTAGACGAAATATTCTAGAATATGTGGGCTGGATCGTGAAATACTGTCCGTTGCCTTATTTCTGTCTTAGAAAGGACCAAGAATTTTATTCCTGAAATAAGTTTGTTTTAATCAGTATACTCAGAGTAGAGCTTAACTGTTTAGCACATTTGCTATCTGCAAAAGATTGTGTATCAGTTTTAACTAGTGTGGGTATGGGCTTAGCCATATATGTATCGCTTTAAATTACATTGTGCATCTCAGATGAAAGCCACAGTGCTGCACATAAATCAGATAAAACAATTCAAACCAAGGTTTCATACTTGATTTCTGTTTGAAACTCAAGGTGGAGACTGCTGGATTTCTGAAAAACAGCCGTTGAAGCTGCATGAAGTATAAAGCCAGAGATGGTTCCATAGTCCAGCCTGATTTCTGCTATAGCATGGGTTGTTAGCCCACCTGTCCCTTCCCTCAGCTGAGTGGGTTTAGGTGGGCTGAAAAGATGATGCTCCTATGGGCTCTCGCAGGCGCATGGTGCAGGCATGGACCAAGGATGTTTTGCCTGCTGCCAGTGGTCAAAGCCCTGGCGATGGTGGAGAAGTTACTGCTTGGAAGGCTAAGCTGCCTTCTCATCTCATTGGCATGGAGGAAGTTAGAATTCCTGGCATCAATCTTGGTCACCAATCTGACGTCCTCCACATTTCATATGTGTGTGCCAGTCATGCACTTAAAATTGAGGTTTCTCCGTACTGAACCTGGTCACTGGTCAGAGCATCCTTCTTTCTTCCTGCACCATTCACAGACCTTCTTCCCACTGTGGCTGATCTTTAAGAAGGACTGTTAAAAGTACGTATTTAAGGATCTATTCAAATCTAGAGATTCCTTTTCTGGAAGGCTTTGGTGAAATGTATTATTTCAATGGAAAGGGAGTCAAGGGTTAATCTTTTTCTTTCAGAATATTTTTTTTCTTTATAATCTGAACAAACAGATTGGTTAAGTTGTGTTCCTTGGTTAGCTTTACAGTTTACTAAAGCAAATGACAGCACACAGGCAGATTTCAGTGAACCATATTAAGGTGCAGCAATCTAGCAAAGGCTGTCAGCTGACAACAACAAAAACTTATTAATTGTGATTTTTTTAAATATAAGTTTTACAGGGATTCCTTTGCTGACTTTATGCTACTTTTCATTTTCCTTCCGTAAATTGTGAAAAGCCTTTGATACAATCTTAAAAACACAGCTGTAGTGCATGGTAACTAGCATTAGTCCTTTCTTTTCTGTTCTTTAATGCTAAGTATTTACATGCACAGCACCAAATACCACGTTTTCACTTGCATACCCAAATAATATAGCAAAAGATTGAAAAATTACCTGAAACACTGGGGTTTTGTTTGCACCAGAAGGTCAGCAGAAATAACCTATTACCACTGATTTCCAGAACTTCAAAGAGCATAAGGCACCTGTCTATTCAACATTT
The DNA here is from genome assembly GCF_000695765.1 of Mesitornis unicolor. Taxonomy (NCBI): domain Eukaryota; kingdom Metazoa; phylum Chordata; class Aves; order Mesitornithiformes; family Mesitornithidae; genus Mesitornis; species Mesitornis unicolor. The sequence goes on along the minus strand of NW_010188874.1, from coordinate 74,121 downwards.
ACTTTTTCTTCTGGCTGTAAAAATAGACATTTAAGGAACCTTCTGCTGCTGTACTGTCAAGTACCTCTTAAATGAAAATTTTACAGAAAGGACTACCTTAAATCTCAACTCTGTCCTGATTTGCATTCTTACCAGCAGCTTTAACAAGCGGGAGAAAAGGAACTTTGTCATATTCTTAGAAAGTTCACAAAACTGGGCTCTGGAGCTCCAAATGAGATTGGGCAAAAGTTGTAATACTGAGGAGTGTTGCAACAGGAATGGAAAGAGGACTGTAATCAGGGCCTCCCTGTGCAACTTTATGCCAGGTAAATTTTAGGCACATTCAGTGAGCCTACTTATGTGGATGTTCCAAATCCCAGAAGAACTCCAGTGTAGAACGATAATGAAGAGCAATACATCAGCAATAAAATGCTGGGGTCAGTGGCATTAGCAGATCAGACACACAAAACTGGCTACTATGTCAGTGCATTCCAGTGACTTTCTTGACAGACTTTGAAGGGAGTGTTAGTAGTCACTGTTTATTATAAGGGCCTTTTTTTCTTTTTTTTTTTTTTAAAAATATTCAATTTGCTTGTCCTATCGGAAAATTATTCTTTTTTAAAGAATTGTTCTTCTAGGCTGTGCACAACACTCAGTGTTCCAGAAAGCAAATTTTAACATAATATGTGGATTGCAAAAAAATCTCACTCTGCTGTGTTTATATTACATTTTATTTTAAATGAAAAAAATTGTCATGTTTGAGTGGAGAACAAGGGAAGGAAGTACAAGAACAGACCTCGAACTTCTTTTTCTTGGTAGCTGGGATTTCCTGTTCATCAAAATAAGCACTAAAAAATGCTAAACGTGATCAGGAAAGTAAAGAAAATATTCAAAACAACATTTGGGCAAAAAATAGAAGTCCTCTTAAAAAAAGGGAAACAGCGCAGTGATAATTTGTTGGAAATTAAGGTCTACCAGTTTAGATATCAGAACATAGTCATTACGGCCTTGCCACTGCCACATCTTTCTCTTGTTTAATTTATATTCACCTAAGGAAAAAAAATTCTCATTATTTTACTACAGTAAATAAGTTGAAAGTAAGTGAAAGTTTTTGTGTTTTCCTTAAAACTTCGTTGGTGTCTTCACAGGGAGGTTAACTCTCATTAAGCCATTGTTGGACAGTGGACCTCTCTAGCTACTTACTGCTTGGCATGACCCCCAAGAGACTGCCTTGAACTCTGTTCAAGGCTCATTATGTCAGCTGTTCAGCTCATCTTTGAAAGTGTAGAAGGAAAAAGTATATAAGTACCTAAATTTTTGCCTAGACTTAAATTGCACTGTTTTTTCACATGTGGCATTTAAGAATTTATATTAAGCTAAGAGATTTGATTTCTTAGGATTTTTCCCTCACAGTAACTAAGGTCTCCTTCAGTTTCTGGTCCCCCTGCTTTTATATATTTCTTAATCTTTCTTTTCAGTAACAGCAGGAACTAGCTGAATATTGGATTAAATGAATGCTTGATAGATCTCAGAGGCTTAGGCTTGAGCTTGGGGAAAAATCTGAAGGGTGAGAGATGTACTTTGGTCCAGCTTTTCACATCATCGTTGTGATAGGGCTTATATACAAGTCTCACATGTCAAGGGGGACACATTCTTGTATGCTGGCATCCAATTTGAAGTCTGTCTCATACACCTGCTCTCAGTCAGGCAAAATCACTGCAGGAGTAGATGGGAGACCTCGGGACACACACACCACAGACAGACATGTCCACTCCGCAAAGAACAGTGCCATTGGTACTCTGCAGAGCTTGGATATATTTGGGGTTTTCACCCAGTGGTTCTGTATAGCTTATTCTAAACACAGCTCTGAATGCATTCCTGAGGGTAAACAGTCTGGACAGTTGGCAGATTTGGTCTTGTGTCTCACCCTAAGGTTGCACTTAAAATAGAAAGCAGGCGTATCTGTGGCTGGCGTCCCAGCCTTTGCTGTAAAGGTACAGTGTGGTCAGCAAATGCAACTCACAGAAATCATGATTTACAGTGAATAGGAGCAAGATTCTCTCTCTAGAAGGCAGTGTTGTAAAACACATATTAGTGGTGAGTTTTCCCTGGAAGTATTTTAACGTGGTTTTAAAAAGCATAGTTAAAATAGGCACTTCTATTTTAGAATGCAAATGCCAACTCAATATCTTTTTTTTTATACTACACGTTTTTAGGAGTATTCTTAAGCCAATGAAGAATATCAAATACATTAAAATTACTTTTGTCTAGTCATTTAAGCTTTTTCCCCAGAAAAATGGAACTGGAAGTGTTTTCAGAAATACAATTGGTAGAATTACACATTGCATTACAAACCAAGTATCAGAAAGAAAAGGGAGCATAGTCTGCACTGTCAAACACAGTAGGAAAATGTTTGCATTTTAGGATGTTAAATTATTTGTTTATCCATGTATTTTTCTTCTAGTTGAGGACTGTAATTCTGATTTCGTAGGTGCTCCCAAAACAACACTAACAGTGATACACTGTCTTCTGCATTGTGTGTGTGTGTGTGTGTGTTTATGTACATAGGCTTGAGAACAGCTTCGGTTCTGAGTGCAGAAATACTTTTAAGTTGAAATGCAGATCAGCTTTTCTTCCTCACCCACTTTTTACATAATTTGTACCACAAGCATCATCTAAAAAAAGCTTTGCTAGGTTCCTTCTGGATCAGCTGAACAGTATTCGGGAGCATTAAGAAGGCTGAAATTGCCTCTGCTTAGAAAAAATACCTTCTACTTTCTCTTAGTCTTTATCTGCTTTGAAGAGAGACATTTCCCAAGATTCAAAATTGTAATTTCTGCTTGGTGGAGGCCAGTAGTTCCATTTGCTGGTTTTGCACCAGTTCATCCTGGTTAGTCTAGGAAACCCTCCCTGATAAAGGATGGCACCTTGCCATCCCTTACCTGGAAACATTCTACCCCTCAGCTTCAGTCTCAAGGTGACCTCCAGCTTTCCTGCCTCCCAACACAATACATACCAGTGTCTCTTGGGACTTGTTCATTTTTAATAATACTTTGGCTGTTTAGGCCTCATGTGGCTTGTTATAATTCTACATCCAGTCACATGTGCTTGAAACAGCTGAAAGCTGTGCTATAGCTTCTGTCAAAATGTACTTTGTGTATCTCACCAAAATTTCAAGAGGTGTCAAAACAGAACAAACTAAAGGCCTTGAACTAGCAAAGCACTGAAATTGTGATCAGGCCCACCTTCATCAAAGAATATACGCCAAAATCCTTAAGACAGACCACATGCAGCTGGGGAGGTTTCAATTGACTTCACGGTCCCTCATCTTGCGAGTGAGAGCACGAACACTGATCTGGCCAGTGTTACAATGCCAGGGCCCTCCTTGAATCCCCTGTTTCTTATCTGCATTTGTGCTTATGTGCTGTGTTCCTTTTGGCTAAAAGATGGCTTGTAGATGGATGAAAGAGGTCTGTCACTGGTGGTGATTATTCCAGAATTACTTAATAAGTATTGTCAGCCTGATAGCTGTGGATTGCTAGGACTGCTTAGGAAGCAATCAGTAAGAACTATGGTTATTGCATGTTTTAACAGAAGGATGCTTGGTTTTAAGTACAAAAGGACTTTGTGCTTCTTATGCTCCTTTGTAAGATATGCTTGTCAAAAGATGACAGCCCCAGGAGTTTTGTATTCATTTGGGTACTACATAGATGTGATTTATCTATATAGAAGGAGATTATGCCTACATAAAACTAAAAAATATATGGTATCGTTTGGTGTATTACTTGAACATTTCTGATTTTTTTTAAGCTTTTCCTGGTGGAAAATATTTGTTTTCTTGCCTAAAATGTTGCCTGTGTTCTTGTTTTGATCCTGAGCAGAATGGAAGATACCTCTCACTCTTAGAAACAGTCTATCTGTGCTTTGATGACTGACTTCACTTATGCTCTGTAGTATTCATGTTTAATTCACTTATGTTGTAGAATATGGGTCATGTTCTTTTCTTTTTGCTCGCGGTTAGGCTGACAACATCTCCACAAGTAAGGCAACTGCACAGCTGAAACGAATTTCTATGAATGTAGAACTTAATAACTGTTAGTTATTTTTTAAACTTGTATACCATCCTGATTTTTTGTTTCTGCTACTGGAACATAATAATTCTTAGAACAGTAGATTATTTAATTGTTGCTAACAACAGAGTAGTGATGATAAAGAATAAAAAAAATTACAACCTGGCAACTATATTTTAATATATTTTAGTTTTGGAATAGTACTTAGCTTAAAGACAATTCTGTTTTCATAAGGAACAATGCTTTACAAATATGTTAAATATATTACACTTGTTCTTCATAGTTAAGCTGACTTATCTCTGTAAGAAATATGAAATATTCATAGGATTCTCCAGTGTGAGATCCTTACATCTAGGAAAACAAACATATAATTTTGCAAATCAAATAGTAGTTTGAATACGAAGCACTAGACATTTTGGGGTAGAATTTCTGCCACTGATAAAATTACTGGTTTTCTGGAAAGCATGTCATATTAACTAGAACACTTTAAAAGTGCAGGTTAATAGTAGCAAAATTCATACCCTCATTTTGTGGTAGATGGATTCTTTTTCAACTGTATATATTAGTCTTTAGAATATAAATACGAATATAGAAAAAAGTAATCTAAGCCTTATAATTTATTATATCAGTGTGATAAGGAAAACAAGTGCATGCTTTATCCATCCTTCATATTAATATTAAATGTTAAGAACCATGGCTCTCTGTTATATTCAGTGGGTGCTCAAAACGTATCAGTGACTGCAGGTAATACCAGAGAAGGCGTGCAAGATAGGTCTTTTAAAAGAAAGTATTAGTGGTTTTATTTCCTTCTGATTTATTTTTTTTATATTCTGAATGTAAAAAATTTACTTTCAAAAGCAAAGTGACGGCAGCCATGAAAGGCTGCTTTTCCAGTGCACACAGATGATGTTTCAGTGAAACACCATGGTTTTCCTGGATCTCCTGGTCAGGAAATTGTGTGCAGAGTTTCTAGACTGTAATCCCACAATTTCTCTGCATATCTGTGTTCCTTCATTATTAACCTAATGATAGAAGGCTTGTGGAATCATGCTTTGTGTATGTGCATGTGTTATCTGTCCATTACAACAGTAACTTTAAAATTTGTTGGTAAATTAAACAGATGTAGAAGTTGCAAAATATCAAATATCTACATGTCAGCAGAAATACACATCCAGATAGAAGGGAGAGATTTTAATAATTCTCACAATGAAGAAAAATTGTAGTATGACCTCACCTTCTAAGACATGGAGCATCCAGGGGCTGTTGTCATTATGAAGGGCTTACCATGGGTCAGTCTTCAATATGAGCTCACTGGACATAAAAGAGCCACTTCTCAGCCACATAGCTCATGTACATTCTTGGTTGTCTAACAGAACAGTTTGTGATGGCAGCTGCGTGTAGCAAAAGCTCGGATATTCACAATATACTTGCCATGCAAGGGTACTTTTATAGGTAACAGTAGTGAGTACCCCAAGAGTGTTTGTCTAATTCCTTTAAAAATTCAATGGACTACAAGACAAAGTAGGTATGAAGCCAGGCATTTTCAGTTCTGGTGGAAGCAAGAATGCTTCAACAAAATACATGTCTTTACATTTGGGTTTATTTACATACTTTGGATGAACGGGCTCAGTTTGCCAAAGCTGTACAGGCTGCACTCATTTACTATCCTGTCTCACTGTGTGTGCTAAACTTCCACTCTTAGGTGTTTTATTACTTATTTACTTTAAAGTAATTAATGACTGTGTTGGGTAATGTTGGGATTAGTACTAACCCCTGTAGGACAACCCTTGATTATTTTTCATCTTTAATCACTAACTTGCTCTTCACTGATGTTGCATCTCATTAGTTTTTTTTATTACCTTAGAAAAGACGAAGATTAATATGTCCACCAGGTGACCTTCATCCGCCACACTTGTAACACATACCCTGCTGTGAGGGTGATCAGCTCTATTCCTACTGAATTAGGTAGCGAACCCCCACCGAACTGAGAGCAATAATCCCAGTTTGTGCCTCAGCATCTTTTGCTAGGGGCTACTGCTCCTCCAGCAGCTCAACCAGCCTTTTTCCTTGCTTAGTCTTATAACCTTATTTTTGCTTCTGGAGGAAAGAAGAGCCCATTTATTAAGTATTATATACTTAATATATAAACTTAACCCCATTGTCCCCGTTTTGTGAAGTGGAGGAGAGCTGTGGTGGCTGAGGACACACAGCCTTTCTTTCACAATGACCGGTGCTTTATTTAAGGTGGCCAAGTTGTGCCTATCTTTCTAAGCGCCCATCCCTCCTTTAACGTGAGGACGAGAAAGGGAAGGTCGGGTAGTTGTCTTTGAGGCAAATTGTACAGCAGGGAGGAAAGCGGAGGGTGCGAGTGGACCCTCCGGCCCCGCGGGCTGGCGCGAGGGGTGGCGGTGGCGGAGCGGGGACGAGCGGGGAGAGGCGGGGCGGGGCCTGGCGCTCACTCCCGCTCTCCTGCTCGCTCCCAGAGCGGAATAAGCAATTTCTTCACGGACTGCAGCCCGATCTGCCGCTTTCGCCTGAGGTGCACGCAGAGAGGAAGACGAGAAGGAAGAAAATAAAGCGGTAGATGCCATGGGCCAGCTCTGCTGCTTTCCTTTCTCCAGAGGGGAAGAAAAAATCAGTAAGTGGGCAGCTGTGTGCGGCGCTGCCGGCCGCCGCCTCGGGGAGGGGACAGCTGCGGAGCAGACGGGCATTCCTTGGGTCTGGGGTTTTTAATGTTTTTCCTTTTCGAAAATTAACTGATTGCTTTTTAGAGAAGGGATGGGGATAGGTGGGGACAAATTGAGCAGTATTTCCACTCAGTAGAAGAAGGTTTCTCTGTAAAAGAGATTATTGTCTGATCTTGTTCGTGAGTGTTCTGGCAGTCCGTTTCTCTAAGCAAACGCAGCCGAAGTGAGTATTTTAATTTTCCTTTTCAGCAAGTGCAATTTAGAGAAGGAGATGAAAAAGGATGGAAAGCAAGTGCGATTTTAAGGAGTGCCATTTATAGCAAGAGGTGAGATGGTTTTGTTGTTGATAGCGTACATACGTTGATGGTAATGCTCATTAGCAACAGATAGGCGATTTTGTTGATGGCAATGTTGATGGATGATGAAGGAAATCAGTCCATTTTCCATTTGGATGTTGGTTTGATGTGTAGTTTTAGGCTGACTGAGTGAGGGAATAGTTGCTCTTCATTTCCATGTATTTATCTGATAGTGTCTGGAGTGACTATCAGGTCTGTTTCTCTGGTTTTGCTTTTAATTGAGTAAATTTGCAGTAAGTTGAATTAGAGGAAGCAGTTCTGGTTGCTTTGTCCTTTGGTGCATTGAATCAAACTAGCAATTGGAATGTTGTTTCTGGTAAATTATATGCTGAAAATGATGTTTAAGTTTGATTACACAGTAAAATGTTTACTCTTGACTTTTTGCTCAGTGAAATATTTTCAACCTTTCTTCTAGAAGATGCAGCCAGATTTCTGTCACATTGTGTCTGAAATCAGTTTTCACTAAATTCACATAGTTCGTTAGCTGCAGGCTAGAAAATCCAGTTTTATGATCTGGTTTATATTTCATTCTTACTTCTCAAGAACCTGTCTAGGCATAAATAAAATGAGAGTTTATACTATAAATTTAAAAAAAAATTGTATACCAGTAGTGCAAGAAATCTAGAAGATGGCTTCAAGAAAATGAGTTGGCTGTTTTAAATTGTTTTGCCTTCACAAGCCATGGTATGAGGGTAAATGTCATAAATTTTGCATGGGAAAACGGCCAGGAATATTTTCTATTTTATATTTCAAAACTTTCTTAGCATATCATACGGCCAGTACAGAATGTCTTTATGTGAAAAGCAAGTAGCTAGTGCATCTCACCTCTGATATACACAATAGGTGAAGGCAGACAGCAAATACAAGTTGTTTTTAAGATTGTTCTGTTGAGAAACAGAACAAAAGAGAGAAATCAATGATAGATGCTTCTGGGTCCTGCTTCTTTTGGTCTCCTCACTTTACTACTTTCCGACTTTTCTTCTGGCATTACCAGCTTTCTTCATATGTGCTCTGGTGAGGGAGTGCAGCATACACAGAATGTAACATTTAGCATAGCATGACCTGAAACTGCTCATAGTCAAAGAGATCAGGAGATGTCATTGCCTGCAGAGTCACAAAGGCTTTTGAAAGGGGTGGGCTTTTGGCATGTAGCAACTGAAAGGTGAGGCCCAAACCCCCAGGTATGGGAAAGGGCTGAAAAGAATAGAGGACAATGGGAATCTGAAGGAAGGAGGTCTGGGTAAGGATGAGGTAAGAGGGTGGTGTCTGAAATGAGGAGGAAAAAGGTGGATGTGGCACTGTTTTACCAGTCTTTGTGGGGGAGTAGATAGCCTGAGACATCTTAAAAAGGGAGAGGAAATATGTGACAAGGATGGTGGATGTGATTGTCTTCTCCCTTACCCCAGAACAGTCTGGATCCCGTGGACTCCCTCCCTGTCTTCTGCCACGCCTGCTTCTCCCTCTGGGCAGAGAGGAAGCGCTGCTGCGCTGGCTGCATATCTGGTGTGGCCATGCCCCAGCCAGATGGACAGTGTGCAGCTGGGCACGGAACAGGCAGAAGTGAATGACTTTCACATCCTTTCTTTCATCTTCCTATGGTGGCCTTTAAACTAATTGTGTTGGGAAGTTAACCTGGGCTTTTTATTGCCGCTAAATTATCCTGGTTAGCAAACAAGCAGGTGCAAATCACAATCATGTGATTGTTGTATACAAGAAACAAAAAGTACATTAAATAAAGGCAAGCATTAGCAGTAAAGAGCAGCTCTCCATGCTATTTGACTCACTTCAGTCACACTGAGGATTAAAATGTCCAAACTTCATTGTGGTCTTCCTGTTAGTTTTGTTTCAACTGAATTCAAATTAAACACAGCTGACAAATAGCAGTTACTGAATTGCTGAGCATTCATTACTCAGTAAGGAAATGTTTCCATTTCATCTATAGCATAGTTTCAAAAGGTGTTGTAGATTGTGTTGTCTGGTACTGTTACGTAGTACGTGTCTATGTTGAATGAGGTAAAAGCTCCCTGCTTTCATGGTATGCTTTTTAAAATTTGAGTTTAGAGCTTTTTCACATCAAGTCTGAATTGAGTTTAGCTTCAACCCTAATTGCCTAATCTGCATTATTTTAACAAAATAAGAGGGAGAAATTTAACCTTAGAAATTAAGAGATGCCTGTGACTGAAATGCACCAAAGTACTGACAAGTAGAAGCTGAGGCGTGTTACCAAGTTTGAACAGTCACTTGCTTACATCTTGTATCCACACACAGTCTGTATTTCACATCCCTCTCTGTTCTCTTCAAATACAGTTACAACCTTGGAAAACATTTAGCCAAGTTTTATGGTTATGGTAAAATCATGAGTGATTTTTCTGGGCCAGATTTAAGATTCCTCTCCCCAGCATCATAGACACAGAGTGCCTAATAGAACCATTAGAAAAAGCCAGGAGTAAGAATATGTTTCCTCTGAATACAACTCCAATGCAGCAGCAGTTCAAGGCTTGTGGGCTTCGTGAAATGGGATAGTATCCTTGATAGTTATAAGTCTTTAATAAATTTTTTCTCTACAAATTTTTCCAGTCACCTCTTGAATCCTTTTAAACAAGCTTTACAACTTGAATACCTGTTTTGTGATGAACCTTATTAGCCATGCCAACAAATACAATTTAGTTTACTGAGTACTATCTAATTAAACAGTTTTCCTGCCACACTTGATAGAAATCAATTCCCAGAACGTACTCTGGGGAGCACAGAGCTAGGGTATTCTCCAGAGAAAGAAAGAATTGTCCGTCCTCACCACTGGCTGTGGGACAGAGATACAAGTAAAGCATGTGTAGAAGCTGTTATAACATTTAGGACCTTTACAACCCATTCTTTCAGTTGTCTCAATGAATGATTGTGTAACCACTGTAAGACTGGAGATCTTTCTACAGTACAAGAGATCCCTCAGGTTCCTGTATACTTGAAGAAAGTTATGCACGTGAATCGAAATAGTAGTTTTAGGGGTTACATAAATGTTGATAAAATTTAGGAAAATTTTTATAAAATCTCTGAAGACTTTTTTCTAAATTAGAAGACTTAGGGTAGAAATCTTTTTATTTAAAAACAAACAGAAAACAAACAAAAAAATCAACTTTATTTATTTTCTTATTTAACAACATCAAATTCCAGTGAAGCTGGTAGGGGTTTCAAAATTTGGCTTGTTATATTTAAGGAGGGGCTTTTGAAAGAGTTTATTTTTTTTAAAAAAAAGAGACTTAGTGTAGTGTCTAACAATTAATTCTTCATATTTCCAAGATCATGAAGGAATTCCCTGTATGATAACCCTGGAGTTAGACCTCATATTGATTTACTTATGTCAATGCTAAATAAGTGCTTTTTCATTTTGGAAATTCTCTCAAATGATCTTTAAATGCTTTTTGAAATTATCTCAATGAAAGTTTATTTCTGGTCAGAAGTTGTTTGTTGGTTAACTTCATACCATGATACTTAAAATGCTTTCTTTTATGCCACATTTAACAAAATAACCATCGTTACACTTCATTTTAGCTGTATATGTGTTAGACCATTTGCTACCTGATAGGAAACCAAAGATTCGTGTCTTTGTAGTACTGAAATTGTTAAAAAAGGCCGTTAAATATCAAATGCATATGAAATTCCTGTGTCAGACAGTTCCTGTTGTGAAATAAGGCTGGTCACATCCAAATAGAACATGAAACGTATTTGCATACTAAAAGATGCGATTCACAACTCGAGACAGCAGAGCATAGCAGTGTGAACACTCTTACTTGTTTTGATTTCATGAGATTAAGCACTTTATTTGTTGTTTGATAGCTATTATACACTATTACTTACGGTGCGTATTGAATATTACACATGCAAATAGGTGTGGAAATAAGCAAATGAAAGCAGGACCTGGAGCTATGTACCATGTGTGCAGGAACCAGGCAAGCTCCAACAGCCAGCCAGGCCAGCGACTTTCGGTCCAAACCTTGCTCTCTTGGGCCTGACCAAAAATTGCCCAGCTGTATCAAGCTCGGGATTGGTTTTTGAGGGTAAAGGAAAGTTCAGTAAATGAGATGCAGCTATTTTATTTAGGTCTTAAACTGATTTTGAAAATCCTGAAGGTTACATTTTCAATTCAGTGACTTGGTCAAATTTGTAGTTTCTTGTAAGTTATCAAGAATTATTTTGAATTTGTACTGTAGGCACATAAAAGATGCATTGTCTGCCTGTCTGTCATGAGCGACAGGACAGGTTTGCCTACCACAAATAGTAAGTCAAGTCCTGTTGGTAAACAGCCCTTGTACATTTGCCAGGCTGTCTGACTAGTTTCCAATACTGATAGCTCCCTGTCCTGCAGGTTGTGTGTCCTTTTCACTTCTGTTCTGTGAGGTTTTAAATCTCAGTTGCTCAAAATGATGCCTGCTTTCATACTATAAAGACACTATCCTTTTCCCTTCTTCCGTAAGTGTGAAAATACACTCATCAGCTGAGCTTTGCAAGTCCTATATATACTCCATTCTGAGGTGCTTATATTCTTTCCTGTCTTGCCAATCTCTCTGTGTAATGTTGTTTCTTCACTCCTACACATACGTTCACTCATACACAGAAAAAGAGGTGCACAAAAGAACAAATAGTTTGAAGGAAAGGTGCATTCCTCGAAATGACATCTTGAATAGCATTTTGAATAACAACTAAGAGTTGTCTGTTTCTCTATTGGAAGAGAAGAAAGAAAATAATGGTGGTCCCAACCAAAACTGAATGTTCAGTATTTACCATGTCAAAGTTACATGAGGTTTTTCTCCTCCTGCAACCAACAGTGTTAGGTCTGATGAGCAAGTCAATAAGCCTAACCAGGGCCTGATGACAACCAAGGCAGTCAGTGTTTGTGAATCATGAGTATCTACTTGTATGTCTGCTGTTGGGACTGACATTGGCTGTCAAAAGTAATCCCTCAGTAATGACGCTAAACTGCTAGAAGAATTGTACACACTGGAGAAGACAAAGAAAAAGAGGCTGAAGGAAAATCTGGGAGATGAAGTAGGGGTTTAGATGAACTGTTAAGTTGAACTTCATTGCAGGGTGTCCAGGAGGGGATGATAAAAGAACAGGCTTTTAAATAGGAGGAAGGAGATTTTAAAAAGCCTTCAGCAGTGAGTGTCTATTTGTGGTCTCAAAAAATGGGGAAATATGACCATCTTGAAGTAAAAAGAATAAAAAGAAAGGAGACTGTGAAACTGGGGAGTTTTAAAAATTGTTAGGTGTATGCATATGCCTTAGGCAATCAGTCTCTACATTTTTGTGTTCTGTTGTTTTGTTAGGTTTGTTTTTCTTCATTAATAGCTACTTTTAGAAAAGAGTCCTACATGTTATGAACACATATTGCTGAATTCCCTCCCGTGAATTATGATCTCTAGTCATTTCAGGTGGCATTTGACTTTTAATTGAAAAATGATTTTTTTTTTCTCCCTTTACCTTTAATACAATCATATGTAAGTCCAAATTTTAATCCTATCAGCATATGTGGCCAGTGGAAAGAGATTAAATTAGTTTATTGAATTAAATTTTTGTACCAGTGTTTATTTAGGTGTAAGACATTTTTAAGCACATAATAATATCATTCTTAAAACCAGGCTATGTTTTACTATTTCGTGAGTATGCAGCAGACTGTTTTGCTCTATAATCTATTAGATTGCAGATGTTAGGCTCCCTTCCACCTTCCTGGCAGGATGTTTTGTGTAAAATGAATTGCAACTAGAAATTCTGCAGGTGAATCATGTCAGATGTGATTGCCTTGCTATTAAGCTATGTTACTGATGGGGGGGGGAGCAACTGTGTTTATTATATAATTTATTTAGAAATACGGGAGAACTGCTTTTTTTCCCCTGGAAGGAAACATCAGCAAAGACAAGGAGTTCCTTGGTTCATAATCAAAAAATGTCCAGGTTAATTTGTAACTGTTCTAAAATAACGCAAATTGTAAATTCAGTTAAGAGTCTAATCTTTGTGTAGCATGCACTTATGTATGAAATGAAGATGTATGTGGGGCTGAAGGCTTTTTTTGGGAGCACTGTGGACCACAGTGGTCCATAACTACTGTACAGTGAGAAAAGTGAGCAAAGCCCTAAACCAAACCTGTTTGTATGAAAGAATTTGAAGTCTCATGAGAAGAGATTTAATTTAATTTCAGTTCAGTTCCAGCAAGCAGAAAACCAGGACTAGTTAATTGGTGTAGGTGACTAGTTCTGTGACGGGACAGACACCACACTTCTTTTTGATTGTATGAAGAGAAGATGAGAAAGAAAACGAGTAATAAGAAAGTTCAGAAGAGCCTGATGAGTAACTTTGAAATGGAGATGAGGTTGCTAAAATTGACTCCATGTTGGTGGAGTTGGAACTTTAATAAACTTAAGGATGACTTTTCCAAAAAGTGTCAGCAGAGAACCAGCCTCCAGTGATTGGTGACTGTGGAGCAAGATGAGAACGGCCCAGGTCCCCACGTATAGCGTGGTGTCACAGCAATGTGTCGGTGATTTTCTGTCATCCACTGATGCCACTGGGAGCTGGCTGCAGAAAATGTCTGCACTGATGGTTAAGACCCTCGTAAAACTTTCCTCCTGGATATTTCTGTGGGGAGTTTGTTCCTGTCTTTTTTATCTGGACTCTCCATTAGCTTAAGTATTCAAGGGTAAGTGGCTTAATGTCCATCTTATGCTCAGCATAATTGTCAAACCATCACTTTGCATAGGTGGAAAAAATAAGGACCTTTTGAGCTATCAGGTGACACGTAATATTTTGCAGAAGCTTTTGCATATTGTTGAAATTGAATTTATTTTCCATATTGAGGCCAAGTCTGCCATCCTCTGTTCACATGCTACTACTATTACTTTACGGTCAGTACCTCTGCAACTCTATTAGGTCACAAGCACATTGGAAGAGAGAGAATTGTATATATGTCGTATATCCATTTAGTTCACTTGGCAGAGGGGCCATAAGACAACTCTTGTCTTTTGCTTGCATTTTTGCTATGATCACAGTCCTCTTTACAGCCTGTGTGGGAGTTGTATGATCTTTGGCATGTCCTGCCTCCCTGATAAAGACTATTGAGGTGAAAACTGGCCATGTTTTTCGTAACCCTGCCTGTTCTTTGTGGTGGGTTGCTACAAGCTGCCATCTTTCATAGTGAGTTCTAGCAAGAAATATATGATCATATGCAGTACTAATTAACCTTACTTGTTACTGATTATAGAAACAAAGTTACTGTGCTGGCAGTTGTTAGATAAGGAAAACAGTATTGGCTCTACGTCCATAAAAACCCGTCCTCTTCTAGATTCAGAAGTGCTGACAGAAGAGGTTGCTGATCCCATGTAGTCATTGCTGTCACCATCCCCTATCCTGTACACCATGCACCGGTGATATACGCTGTGTACGCTGATCCACAGCAGAGCAGGTTTTGTGGGCACTCGTTTAAGGCAAAATCAACCCGGTGAGGTTAAACACTTTTCCATCGTTAGCTGACTAACCTGGCTAATTTTGTTTGAAGTGAATTAAGGAATCCTCAAAAGCCCTGGGGCAGGGCTAGCCACAATAATGTCTTCCACTATGTGACTGGATTTAGCAAAGAATATCTGTTGCTGCAGAAATACACAGGCTCAGTGTTGCAGAGGGCTGAGCAGACTCGATACCCTGTGAACATGTGCACCTGTGGTGATGCTGCCTTCCTGCTGCCAGACAGGATGGGATGCTGGGGTGGCAAGGAGGTGAAGCTTTCCTTGCATGTGGCAGGGATCAGCGGTGTGGGGGGAAGGGACATTGACCAGAATAGGTTGATTACGGTGTCTTTCTCAGCAGACTTTATATTGAGATAAAGTAAAACTGTACTACTCTCTTGGAGCAATATGAAAGGTATTTTACCATATCTAAAGTAATAAGCTCTGTTTCTGTGCAAATCGATCCACTGATAATTGTGGATCAAACATTAAATCATGTAGACATCAGATGGGTCAGCCTTCCCGCTAAGTCTCTGTACCTGCCCTGGGCTCAGATGGAGAGAAGGACCTGCCTGGTTGTGGTCCAGTGCTTTTCAGGAACTGCAGTGAGAGTAGTTGGAAAGGTGAATCTCTGAGTGATGCATGGACTACGTATCCCCCTTTTGCCATCCTCACAGTTGTATCGCCTCATATGGCTGCTGCCCCACTGGGTAGAGTGCTGTACTTCTCATTGCTTGGCTAACTCCCAAGGTCCTGTAGCATTTATCATGCTTATATTTCACAAGAAGGTTATCTTTATATTTGTATGCTTCCTCATCCTCTTCTGACCTGCAAAACAAGAATTCTCTGAGAATTCCAGAAATGAGTTTATTGACAGAGAAATGATAGTTAATGCCAGTCTGGGAGTGTTAAGAGCCATGGAAGAAAATGAACTAGTGCAAGTTTATACCTCATTTCAGCTGTGAAGGGCATTGAATGAGCCATTTGTGGATTTTTAGGTAAAATAATCTGTTTAATTATACCAGAGAAGATTCTTCACTGTTTAGTCCTGTTAGTACTGCAGTGGATAACTCTATTATGGGATTTTTCTTTGGGCAAAGATGAGAGACAACATTAAAATTGTTTTGTTTACAGCTAAAGGCTTCTTTGCAGATTATGGGAACTGTGCCCGTGATCGCAGTGAGCCCATACAAAGGTCACCACTGCTGGAACTAGTCAGCACGCTTGTCAGACTAACAGAGATTGAGGGGGTTGTGAAAAATGCAGTCTTAGTTATGCTATGCTTATGCAATTGCTTTTGGGTGGAAATAAAACACAGTAAGAGATGATTGTCAGTACCATTCAGTATTGCTGCTGTTCTATATATTGCACTGTAAAGGAAAGGGAAAAAAGCCCACCATAATCCTCTGACAAGGAGAGGGGCCTTCCTTAAAATATTTATTTTACTGAATATTGATGCAATTAATTATTTCCATCATTTGTTTTCTTGCACTTGCTCTCTATTTTAAAATATATGGCCAAATAATGTTTTAGTACGCTTTGCTGCAAGGTCAGGCACTCCATGTGGAGGAGTAATGCATTGGAAACTTGCTTATGTGGAGAAGTTTCTAACCGTGACATTAGCCAGACGTTTTATTCATTGTTTCCGGAAGGTATTTCATTCAAAGAACTGCATGAATAAAAGAGCAGATTCCAAAGGAAAAGTAGTATTTTATGGATCTCCTTACTAAGCACACTGATACTCCTTCAATTAAATCGACTGACAGATGTTTGGGGAGACAGGAACCTTCTGTAGATACAGAATTGAGCCCTGTGTTTGTTAGGTTACGTAGATACCAGTTTAAAATCCATCCAGCATGGGTCATTTCCTTGCCCTGTTGTGGGGATGGTGAGGGGAAGGCCCAAATATATCCAAAACACTCTGTGTGACAGTCTAGGAAAAAGGAAGCTTTACCATGTCTTGGAATATGAGTGAGTTCTGCTGCAGTAGCATTCAAATAGCCCTGGGCATTTCTGTGGGCCACCAGCTGCAGTGGCAGATTACAGCTGAAAACTGCATTTGGTATTCCAAATTGTGCTGCTGCTTGGTTCAGAAAACCGAACAGTAGTACAACCAAGTGGTGAATATCATTTCTCACGGGGCCAAATCTTTCAAATGCAATTAGTTTGTTTTGTAAATCTCCAGCATAAAGTTAGAGCAAATACTTGAGTAGAAATGAATAACTGTCTTTAAATATACTGTAATGGGTAATAGCTTTTCGTCTTTTGTAAAGGGGATATAATTTGCAGTTAACTGTTGTCTACCGATTTGCAACATAACAAATAAGAATAGATGTTGCTTTTGCATGCAAATTTATTTCTATATAGTAAAAATTGTACTTTTCTGGTAGTGATAAAATCTCAGAAAAAATTCCAATGTACAGTAACGGAACTGGGAAATTTTAATAATTATTATATTCATTAAAATAATAATTTCAAAAATAATATAACCTTTAGGTACTGCAGAGCTTGGAAGCTGTCTAACAGGACACTTTTAGGAGGGATATTCAATTAGAAGCCAGCTAACAGTATTTAAGGATTTTTGCTAAACACACAAGTAAAACCATGAAAGTGAGACAGATTATCTGGGACACGAACCCAGCAGTAGTGAAAATGTCAAGTGAAACCTTTAGCAGCATAAGCAAGAATAGTGCTGATTTATACCAACCGGGCACCCGGCCTGCCAAGTGGCATGGCTGTGACAGTCCGCTGGCAGACCCCGGGGTCAAGGCCCGCAGCGAGACGGCCCATCTAAAAGCAGACCTTCTATAAATAATATCAGAGAGACTTGTTCAGATGGCAAGGCAACAAATTGCCAACTCCATCTGGAATCTTTTGTAAGTACGCACATAGCAAGGGAAGGAACCTAGGTAAAATACTGTTCTTGCAGCCCTGGGTATTAAAAATCAGGCTGGTAGTTTGCTCCCATGGCTCATGCAGGACATTTACAAAATTATTTCTTAAAGTGAGAGTGAGCCTGGAAGGAAAATAAGATCACTCCTAAACTTTCTGTATTTACACTAGTTTGCTTAAGCAGTGTGTCTGCTGCTAGCCTGTATCTTTTTGGGCTTGAAAGGGAAAGTAAAGGACAAAAGACAGAGTAAACATAAACCTGTCTTGGGTGAACTGGAGAGTGACTTCACTGATTGTCCTGTATGCAGATGTTCCACTTAAAAAGAGGAGGTCTTGTATTAGATACCTCATGCTTTTGTAAGTATGCAGGTTAAATGTTATTGCTGATTAGTGAAAAATAGGTTTTATATTTACCCCATATACACCTAGATATGAACTGTTCTGTCTTTTAAGATGTTAAGATGATTTACAGATTATCTTAGTAACTCCATTGCCATAGCAAAAGGAAGACTGGGCTCTCGGAGGAACTCTGTTTGCTTTACATTAGCATACTATTGAATAAGGCAAAGGCTACAACATTATGTTTTTATTGATTTCCAAAGGGCAAATTACAGGCCATTGCTATCAGAAAATTTTAAAAGCTGCCCTGTATTCCCAGTGAACAGTGTCCAAATACCTTATTTGGTATAATGGAAATCCCCTTAGTACTGTTTCTCGTATTCATATATTTATGTATATATACTTTCTCAGTTTACCGAGTTTTACGTACACTCTGAACTTCCTGTACAAATTGTGCCACTTGTTACTCACCAAACAGTGCAAGGAGCAGCATGGTTTTCTGAAGTGCTGCTAGACCTGCCCTGAAAAGTAGAGAGCATTGGAAAGTCTAAGAATTTAGAGTTAAGAATTTTGACTTTCCATTTTCTTACTTCTGGAGATTTAACTCAGCACTACAGCAGCAGGGTTTCATTGCAGTGGAAGAGGAAATGGAAATTGTGTTGTCCCCACAGCTTTACTGGTGCCGCATTCTGTCCTCTGGCACATGCATTACTCTACGTACTACTGCATTACTCTCTGAAACTGTTCTTAGTTCATATTTCTTTTTTAAAGTAACTATTTATGAATGCAGACTTTAGCTCAATATACTTCTCAGCTTTGCTACCTACGGACACCCGGGCTCTGCAGCCCACTCTGTGTGATTTGGACCCCTGTGTACTGCATGAAGGGGTGTCTGGGGGTGCACCTGGGTGCTGAGATTGCCTTGCGTATGCTCACAAATGGGTCCTGTAGACCCTGGCATATTTCTGACCCTGGCAAAAGGAATTAGCACCAACCCAAGCCCATTCCAGCAGGCAGTTTGGATGCACCCACACCATTTCAGAGGCTGGCAGAGCTGGATAACATGGCTAATTGACCTCATAGCCACAGAACAAGTACTGGTGTTATGGAGCTCACCTGTGTAAATGTAGCCAGACACCTCTGAATGAAACACTGGGCTTCAGAGATGCTTTTCATGTTACTGTGAGGACAAGTGCTTTGTCTAATGTCAACATAAAACCTAAGTTGACTTTTCCTTCTCTGCTCAGAAGTGGTGCATGAGCAAATCCATATTTCAGCCAAATAAGAAGTGTGACATGCTAAACGTGAAATACCACTCTCTGTTACAATATATGAACAGCTACCCCAATTTAGGTGCTCATTTGCTTCAACTTATGGTATTGCTGTATGACAAGTCCTACTGAAACCTCATCCCTGTGAGGTCAGAGTGAAGCCACTCACAGTGTAGAAATTGTAACATATGGAAAAAACATCTATTACAGAAATAGAATAGCCACACTTGGGAGTGGGGAGGTGTTATACAGCAAAATGTGGTAGTTGTCTACTTCTTCCTAACCCAATGTTTTAAATGTGCTTTTTTCCTCTTATAGCGTCTTATTTGTGATGCTTAATGCTAGCTGAGTGCTTTGTTTTCTAATAGAGAGTGGCATTCATGGGAGCAAACAGACATGTTTTAAACTTTATTCCAGAAACCATTAAAATATTAAAGTTAAAACAAAAATATGTTGGTCTGCACAGCCTCTCCTAAAGATACCATATAATTAAGAAAGAGAAAATAAGTTATTGTGTTTTGTTTCATTAAAGGTCTCTAGAAACCAGTGTCTGGACAAATAATCAGACTCTCAAATTTGACATTTCTGTACTGACCTGGAATGATCAGGAGGCTGTGCTCAGTTCTTTTGGAAAAAGAGGGGAAAACAGGTTTCATCTATGGAAAAGGTTCACCTCTGGGAAGGAATAAAATAAACAACAAAACAAAACCCTGTATTTTTTTCCCTTTCAGCAAAATTGTTTGCCACCAGACCTACAGGCTTTTAGCAGAAATGGTATGCATGCAGTGCCAGCTAAATCTGCACTGGAAGGCTCTGTGTAACTTTTGCCCTAGAAGCTCAAGAAACACAGTCATAGAGCAGAGGAGGAGGCAGTCTGGAGGAAGGGTTTTATTTTCAAAAGAAGATAGTGCTCCCAACGCTTGCAGAAAATGCCTGGGGAGCTGCAAAGCTCCGTCTTGGAGACAGCCCATGACTGGGGTCTGCTCTGAGAGTAGGAACCAGCTAGTTTGGAAAAAACCGCTACAAAGCCAGAAGACAGGAGGAGGAATTGGTTAACGTGGTTAAGCAACTGTTAAGACAGCATGGGACTACTTCTGTTGCATCATGTGAAATAAGAACAAGAGAGAACATTTTGTATATATTTCAAGGAAAACTTCCTGTCAGTGACAGATGCTTGACTACAGAGTCTCTCCATTTTGCAGTGTTGTGACCAAGATTTTCAGATTAATGCAGACAAACAAAAAACCCAAGGCAAACAAAGGTCCTTGGCCCAGTGAGGGGTCATATTTTAGATGACACTGGTCTGTTATTCTTTGCGGAATTATAGGCAAAGTGGAAAATAAGATCTCTTTTAAAGTATCATAATAAGATGTCTTGGCACCTTGTTCAGCAGCTGATTATAGCTGGCTTAGTAATGTTTCATACCTAACCATTTTTTGCTGTTCCTAAAATTCCAGTGATTCAGTTTCCATAAGCTTGAACTGTAGAACTGACAGAAGAGACTGGGATTTAGAGGAATTTAGGGTATTGGATCGTATATGCTATGGAAGTTAGCATAGAGAAGGGGCTAGGAAATTATCCTGCCTTAACAAAAGGAATATGGACTAGATGCCACAAACATTGTTTAAAATTTAGATACCTTCAATTGATGAATGTTTGCCTACAGACTAAGTCCTTGGGTCTAAAAAGTGTACCGTATTAGTGGTAGATTTGGCACTACCAAGCTTTTACAGTAGTCTGTACTTTTAGACTTGTAATTCTCATATTGGCATACACAGCTGAAGTGTCAGGCTCTTCACTGTAACTCTCATGAACTTAGGAACAGATGTCCTATAGAGAAAACTCACTACTTGTTAGATATTCCCTCTGGATCTCCATCCCAAAAATCTCAAAATCCACCATTAAAGTTGTCTTTTCCGCTGATGACTTAATCCCTTTGAATATCTGCCAGTTTCAGGTGAAATTCATCTGTGCACTTGCTAAGTTTCCTGTGAGTTAAAATCCTCAGGCATGGATAATTCATTTGCTTTCACTATAAAGCTTGTGTCCTTTTGCTACGAGGAGAAATGTCTTATGCCGTGGTCTATTACTGTGTTACTCATTCTGTTTCACATCATAGTAATAATTTCTTAAATGGCATTTTATTCAATTTTTGGCTTTAGCACAAAGCACGAGGATTGAACAAGAGCATATTAAGTATCGGGCATGTTTTCTGCAGTGCTTACTGTGGCTGAGGAGAGTCAGCAAATGAACAATATTTTTTGCTGTCTTAAAAATCCATTACCATCCAGTATAGCCTAATGCAATCGAAAAGGTTTTCCTCTCTTCCTCTCCTCTTTCAGCTCCTTTTTTATTTTTCGCATGCACATCTTTAATAGATTGGGAGAGGTCTTTCCAGCACAAAATCAAAAGTTTATTCCTGTGGTTTTACAAAGTATAACCTGTGACTAAGGTGAGTTCCAGTTATTGAATGCCCTCCTAAAGTCTGGGATTACCTTTCTCTTGTTAAAATGAACTTTGGTGTAGTGTTTGTGTGTTTTGAAACACTATTGATCCTCTGATTTAAAGAAATGTTACTTTCTGTTGACCCCACTTGTATGCCCTGTTCACACATTGTGTGTGGTCTCTGTTACAACTACACTGAAACATTTGGAAGGAGGCCCAGGTATAACGATGGTGGAGGGCTTGCTCTAACAGCCCAGATAGTGAAGACGTTGCCTGTAATGCCTGCTTCAGCACAAGTGAATAATAAAAATGATAAAAAATAATGACAATAACAGTAACAATAACAATAACAATAACAACTCTGTTCCAAGTGAAGTGCATAATTTTGCTTTGAAAGATGAGTATCATTCCCTCTGGTCCTTTTCTAGCCATGATCTCTATAGAAGGTGTAAAGTAAGAAGAGATTACAGTATTAGATTTTGGATAAAACCCTGTTATGTGGTAAGATATGTCCAACTCTAAGCTCCTACATCAGCAGCAGAATATTTGGATCGATGTGGAGCTGAACCCAGGCTGTGAAGACAGGCTAATTCTCAAATGCTCTGGGTTACTGCTTCTGGTGTCCCACGTGGTAACAGCACATAATGCTCTGATGTGTAGCTGTACCTGCATTCTTGGAGTTAAAACCTCATTGCTTTGTGCAAAACAACTATCATATGCATTTTCCCATCTCAGCAAATCTCAAAATCGTAAATGGAGGGGAACTATTGCCCATCTCCTTCCTTCTGCTCATCCTGAATGAACTTTTCTTGGTTCCTGCAGTCAAATATAGGCATGGGAGAACTTTTCTGAAAACAAAGGCAAAGGGAACTGTGCAATCAAATGCATTGCTGTTTAGCTGGAGTGAAGTAAAAATACCTGCTTTTGATTTCGCTGTTGGTTCTGAATGTAGTGAAGAGAAATGCAAAAACTGTTTTTGGCATGAGTATTCAACTCTTATTCCTTTACTCTGAGTTGGAGAAAGACTGAAAGAAATATTACTTTAAAATAAGAAACAGAAAAAAACTTTAAACTCCAAATTAGAACTGCTTAGCCTGGTAGAAATAAAGGACCAGAAGACCAGCTGGTGTAAATAAGCAGTTCTCCATTGATATTAATGGGACAGAGTTAGAATTCTTAGGATGCTGAAGAAGAATGGATGGAATTGTGTATACTGTGTAAATAGAGAGAAAATTTGTGAGTGAAAAAAGGAGTGGAAAGAGAAGAGAGCCATCAATTTTTAAGGCATGGTAATGAGCAATCTGTTATGGTACAGAGTATAATTTGGAAAAAGTTGTGAGGATGTAGTTTTTGGTGTAGCAGAGATATTTTTCTGGATTGATTTCATTGAAGTGCTGCTGGAATAGGCTGTGACTCACCGAGTCTGAAGAAGTAGAAATATGGGGGGAGAGAGAGAGTGAGTTATTCTTTTGCTCTAGAGCTGTAGGGAATTACTCTCATAAAAGTAGTGTTGCTGTTAGGTAGGGAAATGTTGGTTATGTTCTAAAGGAGTTTTATGTTGTTCCACAAAGCAAATGCTTTCACAGCTACTTGATATTTAGCACAGGAAGGATGTGAAAGTAAGGCTCACTGGTTTAAACAAATAATCAAGACTCAATTATTCGTGAGTTCTAATGGAGAAGCAGACTCAAGAATAATGTTAATTTTGATTACTAGGTGCTTCTTCATCAACTTAATATATGCACTATTCATAAAGAAAACACACTGGGGGAGGAAGTGCTGTCCTCTAGTAGCCATATTCTTTCATTTTTTTTATTGTCCTAGATTATAAAGTCTGCTGATTTAATGTGAAGGATTGATTGCATTAAATTTTGTTTTATGACACGGTAATGTTTCAGTATTTTTCATCCACAGATTTCATAAAGTGATCTCTCTTTATGCTATACTCTAGCAACATTTTTTAGATTCCTGTGAATTAGATGAAGTGAATTGTAGTCATACCTTCAGCATTTAACCCTTTAACTACAGCTATTCTGATTTCACATGGATGAGGTGACCAAAAACCCCATGACACAGGGCAATTTATTGTGTCCAAACGCGTCTGAATTTGTTGCTTATCTTACCCGAATATTCTTCTTTGGACATCAAGATTCACTGTTCTTGCAAACGTGTATATTTGGGCTTTTAGAGAGAGATTAAAGTTGAGGAAGAGTTTATCCTGAAGAAGATGCTGAGCAGTAGTTTTAGGGGTTCAGAGCCAGAGCATTTAAAGAGAGGTCCAGACTCTTATGAACTGATATTCCCAAGTGTCAAAAATAAATTTCATATTTGCAAACATAAACTAGAGCAGTGAACATTTATACAGCCACATCTCATAAAATCAGAATGAAAAGTTGCGTCAAATTCTACCTTTTAAAAAAGCTTATTTAAAATGGAGGTTATGTGGCAAACAAAAGGGAGGGAAGAAGGATAATGCTAAATACATTACTTAAAGCAAGATACATAACAGATAAAGGGGATTAAGATAGGTGTGATATGTACATGATTTTTAAAATGACATTCAAATTGACCTTCAGGGTGTTAGGTTAGTTTTCCCAAAGCTATTAACAAATTTGGTCAGATCCTATAGGCTTGATCCATGATATGAAAGACAGAAACAATACTACTCTTGTGTTTAAAAAATACATTACTTCATGGTTTGCCCAAGAAGCTGGTTCAGTTCCTTCATCCAGGATCCTGGGGGAAAAGGATTATACCCATCTGTTTCGACAAGCTTCGGATGTAGTTGCACTACCAGTGCAAAGCAATGTAAGATGCTCCTATCAAAAGAAGTTAGATTCTGTTAGATTTAGGGTTTAGTTAAGTATGAATACAGAGATGTTTGAAACACTTTGCAAATTACATTCTTCCATAAAACTTGCATCTTATTACAGTATTTTATGGGCATTGTTGGATATCTTCTTGAATTGCAATTACACTTAAGCTTGTTCACTCATTAACACTTGTTTAACACCTGTCTTAGTCCAAAAAAGGTTGCTTTTTTTTAGTCTACTTGACAGTATCATGAAGAAGTCTCAGCCAAAGTAGTGTCCTGTTGGAAGCTGTATAGCAACAGGTGAATCCTAAAGAAATGCAATTGAAGCTTACAGAGAATACAGGAAGGATGGGAAACAGTAGGTGAATGTATATTAAATTACTTCCCTCATCATGCTCGTGACTAAAAGTTAAATTTTTGCAGTTGACCAGTCCATAAGCAGGGACACTTGGATTTTGGCAACAAATTTGGACTTTGGCAATTAAAATCTGTGTATATCCTGTTTTGGTTAGCTGCTGTATTTCTTGAGCTTACTGCTCCCTCAGCTTAGTGACCCAGCAGGGGGATTTTCTGCCTTCAAGACCATCCAGCTCTGTCTGTGGTCACTGGCATCCACAGCTGATGGGGTAGCGACCTACACTGTCCCCCGTGGTGTATTACATTCTCAGTGTTCTTTCTAGAGGACCGTTGAAGATGGAGGGACTGCCGGGTCTGTCCCCTTTCAGAATTCAGTTGTTGCCTGGGAAGTGGGGAGGCCTGGGGAAGCCTCCCCCTTGGCTGTGTCCTGGAGGGAGGAGGAGCTCTCCCACTCTGCCCACTTTCACTGGAGCTGCTAGCACCGGGTAGCGCTGTGGGTGGTGAAGGACGGTAAATAGTTCTGCCTGGGTGTTTTCTGTCGCAATCTGCCTGCATGCTTTGGTTCTCCCGTTATCAGCGTGCACAGTGGATGTTCCTGTGGTTACGTAAAATCAGTTTTGTACCTTGGGCTGTTTTCTTTACTTGAGTATTGTGAGAAAATCAAGTAAAACTCACAGTAAAAAAAAATAAAACTTTTTAAGCCATCTTTTTTCCTTCAGCTCTTTTGTTATCTTTGTTTCCTGTTACACTAGGCTTCTTAAATTCATTAAGTTTAAGCATTAAGCTACATTAAGGGAGCCAGGAAATGTCTCTGTCAGCAGCTCTCTCTTAATAGGAAAATAAAACCAAGATATTTAACAGAACTCCTGGTATGCCAAGAATAGTGTCTTAGTTACCTTTTTTATTTTCTTTTGAAAGCTCGTGCCTGTGGCAACATAGAAGGACGAGTAGGTTTAGCAGAGCACATCCTGTTCCTCCACTTATAGTTAGAAGTGGTCAGAAATTTTAGATCACTAAGCTTCAAAGGGTTTTGTCTGAAACAAAACAAACTTTTGCCATGTTTGCCAAGCCTCCAGCTTGAAGGAAGCTGCAGGTATTCCTGCTGTCATCACTCAAACTGGCAAGAGCACCATTTTCCCAGAATACGTGCAACACCCTTAATTTCCTGTTCACTAGAAATTCCTGTTTTTGTTGGGTTTATTCCATGGTGTTTCAAATGAAAAAAATAAACAAAATCCAGCGAAGTAGAAACCCATGTATTCAGCATGAAGGACAGATTGGGATTGCCTTGTTAGGGACTCCTGTGTTTACAGAGCAACATATGTAAAGCTAAAGGAGTTTGTTAGACTTCCAAGAGGAGAGCTAAATTGCACACACTGCTTAACATCAGGTGGGAACGTCCAGCAACACAAATGTTGTCACCATCATATCATAATCAGATTATAATTTCACTCTTCCTCTCAGTGCCTTATTTATGCCAATTCCTTAAGTGACCACTCAAGAGACATTTCATGGAAGTCCTTCCTAATTAACAAGGAAATGTTCAGAGTTGTGACTTTCCTCTCTATGCTCATTGTGTTGATTAGGTATGGGCACATGCTCATGTTTGTGTTCATTACTTCAAAATCGTTATCTTGACTCTGCTGGCTCATTCACAGTCTGTTGCAAGGCTGGGAAGCATATGGTCTGGTGCCTGGTTGTTTTTGAGTTTATTATGGACTGTGGACTCACTGTCTTTGCAGGGTGAGGGGGGGATGCTATTTCTCTAATACTGTAGTTCTGTTAATATATATGGCCTTCTGCAAGTCCTCGGTAAAGAGGAGTAAATATTCAAGACATTGTCCTGATGCATAGGACATTGAAGTTCAGTATGCAGGTGTGAGAACCTCATCTGGTTCCCACGGAAGTCGAAGAGATTTAGTTTGATTTTGAATCAGATTCTGTAGACACAAAGGTCTAGTGTAGCAAAACCTAGATGCAAGCTGGGCATGGCAGCCTTGCAATAGTCTACATCTGCCTGGGTGTTGGGAGTACGAATGGTATCTTCACTCTTAGGTGTTTTCCTGATAACATAGAGGTAGTGAACCATGATAAAGGCACAACCATTGGTGTCACAAACTGTATGAATTCACACACTCAAATCTGTCTGGTATTTGTTTCATTTGCCTTGCTTTAAACAAAGCCTCACAAAATGCAAAAATAATTGATAGTCCATCAATAGCTGGAGTAGTTGTCTCCTTCCTTATAGACCCACTATACTGCACACCAGCAAAGCTTTTGCCCCTGTACAGAGGAGTTAATAATTATCTTATAGTGAGGGATTATTATGAGTTGGAGCCACTGAGGAGTCACCCATGGAAAGGGAATCTCGTGGTGAAAGTTTTGCATGTATGCAACAGCAACTTGTCTCACCCTCTTGGTGTCAGTAAGAGGCACAGTGTCAGTAGAAAAATAAAGTTTTCCAGCATTCAGAAGGAATTTCTTAACGTTCAGCTTTTGGAAGATTGCCCGAGTCCCTCGTGGTTTTTTTGTTTCTAGATTTTGCAAAAACAGTATTAGAAAACTGGTGAACCAAAAGGTAGACAGAGGTGCATCTGTTACCACAGCCCTCCCCAGGGTGCAGACCGTAATCTCTGCTGCCAGAGTATGGACTTCCCAGCTTGGTCAAAATACAAAGGGTCTTCTTTAATAATGTGCCCCGTGTTGGCATCGTTTTGTTGTCATGGAGGGTTGTTGGAGGGGTAAACAAAACCCAGCATGCTGGGGCCATGAGGCAAGGATCGCAGAACATGGTCTTGGTAAAACTGGCTTTGCCTGTGGGAGGGATCCACTGTTGGTTCCTTCAATTAAATCTCTCTCAAAAAATTGATTAGTAGTATAAACAGGAAGGGGATCCAAGTAACTGTCCTGCCTCTATGCAAATCTGAGTTATCCCCATGAATTCTAAAACAGGTTGTGTCAGGCCCATGAAAATGCTGTACCAGGACTGCAGAATCTGACTTGTTCCAATGCAGTATTACAAAATCTTGCTCAAAGTCTTGTAAAGTAAAAGGGAGTGTAGATTTGGAGAGTAAACCTAGTCCAGTAGAGTGATACAGCAGTGAATTTCCATCTAAACTTGGATTTGGTTGCAGAGATCTGGTTCATGTCCATAACTGCTAGCAGCACACTATGGGATCATAAAGTCCCTTTTGAATAATTCTGTGGAGCCGACAGTTCCCTTTTGTAAAAAAAGGTGGTCATTTCAGGACAACAGGTATGCTTCAGTTTCAGTAATAAAAAGCACTGCTTAGCATGTATGCATTGAGATACATTCTCAGCGTATGAGTTTGTTTTTGTCTCTTGAAAAATTATAGAAGAGAATTCTGGGATAAATAAAAGGAAAGGTTTTTTCATTTTTATTCTGAGCCACATACAGGAGAAGGCAGTGGAAGCTGTTTCAGTCACAGGCACAGAAATGAAGTGGCACAATCCATATCGAGAGGCACACCACAAGTGCAATTACAGTGCACAGGTTTATCTGTTCCCTTTTCAGAGCAGTTTTCAAAAAAAGCCATTCTGAATTTTTAAACCTCCCTTGTAAATCTAAAATACTCCTATCTACAATGGTATTTTACTGATATTCTGATAATTCCTGTAACATTAGACAGCCTACACAAAGAAGCATTTGATTGCTGCAAAGGATGTACACATCTAAGAAGCAGGCAAGCAGCAGATGTAGCATGGAGAGAGAGAGAGAAACAGGACATTTATGTGTGTTAAATATTCAAGTACAGATGATCAATACCTGTTATTATTACGTGACCTACTTCTTTTTGTCAACAGTCATGGATGGGAATGATACAATAGAGGTCACCTAGGAGTACTATAGACTTGAATCCAGACTGCTGGTGAGCCATCTCAGAACATTAAAACCAACTAAACAACAAAAAAACCCCAAAATATTCTAAGTAAATTGTACTTTTAAAATGCTTATTTTAGTCTGATTTTTTATGCTTGAGAAAATGCTTACTTACACAGTGAGTTGTCTACTTAATTTGAATGCAATATTAAATGCAATAGGAGATACATGGATTTTTATACACATATATACACCTGAGAACTCTTTTGCAGAAAATATTTGTAAGATAAGAGTTCTGTCCTTTTTTAGACCGTAAGAATAACACATAATGTAGTAGAAGTAAAATTATATTCTGAGTAAATATGATCACTACTGTTGTGTGGTATGTGGAGGCCTCTGTGACTGATTAGTCATATTCTGCATATTAAGTACTGTAGGGTCAAGTGTCAAGAGTGGCTGAGCACCATATTTCCCGTTGGTTTTGTTCAGAGTTG
This sequence comes from Mesitornis unicolor, assembly GCF_000695765.1. NCBI lineage: Eukaryota > Metazoa > Chordata > Aves > Mesitornithiformes > Mesitornithidae > Mesitornis > Mesitornis unicolor. The sequence continues at coordinate 45,085 of NW_010188874.1, read as the reverse complement.
CGTGGACAGATCATTAGAGCTGTGTGAGTAACAACTTCTGTGATGCGCTAGCAATTCTGAAAAATAAGAAACTCTCCAACTGGACACCGTGGTGGTTTTTTTTTCTTCTAGTGAATAAATAGACTAGGACAACCAAAACATTTTATCAAGCATCTTTAATAAAAGAAAAGGAAATTTGAAATAAAAAAACTGCATTCAAAGGAGCATGTGGAATATCAGTTCATAAAAGCTGGGAGGAGATGCTGCTCATGTATATCTTACATTTCCTCAGAGATAAGAGCCTGAATTACATCCGTCCTTTAAGTAAGCTCAAGGATAGGCTTAAGCTCAAGATTTACAAATAGCAAAGGAACATGGTAAGCAGTGGGCCAGAGAGCGTGGGGTATGTAGCTGTTTGAGTAGTTTTGGGAATAGCATTTGTGCCTTCCTCAGACTCGCATATTAACCTAAAATATTTCTCCTTGAAAAAGCTAACCCTATTTCTAATGTTTTATCTTATTTTTTAAAATTTTGTTTTAACCAAAACTATTCCCATAGCTGCCTTTTAAAATATTTTTTAGCGTATTTTTCCGAACTTTTTTCAAAATGTAATGAAATGCTTTACCCAGGTGTAGTCTGATGACTCTTCAGCTGGAGAGGGCAGTTCTTCCTTCCCCACAGTAACAGTGCTGTGGAGGTCCAGATCTGGAAGAGTTTGGTCTGTCTTGCTGATCCAGAGTGGGATACTCTTACTAACAGCTAATAATGGCGCCGCCTCTCAAAATGAAGAGTTTTGTTTACCTCTCCCCCTCAAATCCCTCTGTGAATTGTGTTTTATCAGTGAAATTGCTCCCAGATTATGCAGTCCACTAGGAAGACTAATAAAAGTCTTTTATAACTATAATCTATATATGCTGGCAAGCTTGAATACATTTACATATAAGAAAAAGCAAATTTAGATAATTCAACAGTACAAAGCTTTGTGCCGAGAGCATACAATAGTATCTCTTTCACCAGATGTGTGTGACTAAGCAGCCTCTTATTACTGGTTGCAGAAATGCTAACTCCAGAAAAGGACATTAAAAGTATAGCGTTTACGTATAGAGGAAAAGAAACAGTGCAAGAAATTGCAAAGTGACAAATTACATGGCCAGTGGAAAAGGGACAATAAAATCTGCTTTTCCTGAATTGTCGTCTTTATAAAAGAAGGATGCTGTAGTAGGCTATATAGTTTATTAGGAAAATTATTCATGGAATAGTGCAATTTCAAAATACATGTAATGGTGTGTGAGATTCCTCACTCTGTATACAGTTATTTTGTTGTATATGTTTATTCACGTGAGCTCGTAACAAAGCAGGAAGATGCCAGCTTCTTGCTTATATCAGCAGGTATCTAAGAATAGACTGCTGGAACTTGCATTCCTTCAATGTCACAACGTTAAGTTAGAAGACAGAGAAGAGACAGAGAAGGAGTATATAGGTTTTCCAGGTTTTACGCTTTGTTTAGAAAAAGAAATCTCTAACCTGCACTTAGAGTATTTCAGTCATTTTTCCTGTGAGAAACTCTTGAATTACAAGTAGTGAATAAATAGGTAGAAGATTTTAAATGTATGAAGCAAAATCACAAAACAGGGACAGCTAAATTCAAGAATGCTGCTAAAATGTAAATTCGTCATGTGCCATGTTCTTCATCTTTGCCCAGGTGGCACATATGATTGATGGCCAGAAGAAATTAAATTTGCACTCTTCTAAGCTGAGTGGATGCTCACAGTGTTAGCCAGTGGCTTTTACTGGAGGATTACAATAAAGATGAAGGGTGAAGTATTTTTGGTCTGACATACTGTATAAATCTTCATGAAACACTTTTGATTCAGAGCTTGAGGAGGGGGAAATTACTTTTTACAATTGGGAAGAGGCAGCTAATGACTTAAAATCCAGCTCAGTCAGAGGCCCCTGGCGCAATTAGGGCTACCGTCTTTGCGTGGCAATGAATCTCTTCTTTTGTCTGTTGTGACGCATAGGTGAGAAACACGCAGCAGAGCCAGACGATGCAGAGCTGGTGAGCCTCAGCAAGAGGCTGGTGGAGAACGCGGTGCTGAAGGCTGTGCAGCAATATTTAGAAGAAACACAAAACAAAACCAGACAGACTGATGGGAGCCCCATGAAAACTGAAGAAGCGGCAAGCGGCAGTAAGAATGAGAGCGACCTTGATAACAGCAAGTGAGCACTGTGCAAACAGCCTGGGAGCAAATTTCCCACGAAGAATAACCACAGAAACATGTCCCAGCTCCCCGCTGAAATTTGCTAAGTGGTGCTGGGTGACAGGCACTCTGCTTTGCGAGTCTCTTATCTAAAGTTTGTTCTGAATCAAAGGACACTGTCTACTGGTTTCATCAGTGCGTGCACTGCTGAAAGTCTGTTGAACTCTAGGAGGGATGGACGGTGGAAAAAAGACAAGAATGGTGAAGCCGGCGTCTCCAGTCTTCACTGGCTCTTGATACCAAGAGTCCCTTCCTTGCTTTTGAGGACAAAATGAACCCTTTGCGTTTGCCTTTTGGGTTGTCATAAATGGCCGTGGAAGAGGCCTTGCCATAAGTGGAAGCGACGCCCTCGACCCAAGGGTTTGGCACTGCCGCAGGGCTGCTTACTCCGTGTGAGAGCACGTGCTGTTTCCTAGTCAACAGTGGCCAACCCCAAGCTAAAAATTGCCACTACAGATATTCGTTGCAGATACTATTACACAGTATGTAATATGGCAGGAGTTTATCTTAAATGTGACACTGTACTATTCTTTACTTTTTTTGGTAGCATTTGTTGATGTAAATTATATTTTTTTGACAAAGTACCTTTTTATAAAAAATCAATATGAGCAAAAGGCTGAGCAGTTAATGCTGTTGAAACCCGATATGATCTCTTTATCTTCATACATTAATGACTCTAAATGACATTAGTTGTTATAAAATGTATTATATTGTTCTTTTCCTCTAGGAAAGAGCCATGACGCAGACTTCGTAAAGGAGGCTTTGCACAGAGAAACTCAAGCCCTGTTATCCAGACTGAATCAGATAAAGGAGCTGTTATCCAGTCCTGATATCCGCACGAAAATTAGCAAAGAACTCTTTGAAGACAGGCACAACTCTAACAGTAAACGGAAAAGTTGTACTGACTCTGAATCTCCAAGTGCATGACTGTAAATTGCCATGATGTAAAATCTCATTGGGTTGTTTAAAGACAAAAACTGTTTCTTCAAGAAATTTTCCTTCCTGTTTCTTTTTTACTGAAAATATGAATGGGTGTAAATGGCTCATCAGGAGTAATGCTGAAATACTTGCACAGAAGTAGTATATTTCATAATAATGAAGTACAGCCACTCCTCAGCACTGCTTTGAAATATGCTTGAAAGTGCAGATACATGTCATGACTCCAATGTGGAAAAGCACTGCTCTCAAATAAATCTGAGCAAACACTGTGCCCTTCCTTTATCATTGCAAATAATTCAGATTTTTCTCATAGATCTTTTCCCTTGCAATGATGTACAAATATTTAAAAAATAGATGCTTTTAAATACTTTTAAATGTATATTTGAAAAAAACTTTTAATTATCTGCCTTTTGGATATATACTTGCATTTTGGGTTAGCACTGTCTGTTTTTTATTTTTTTTTAAACAGCACTTGAATACTTGTATACATGCTGACATGTTGTTTCTGCTGATGTTTACACTAATGCAAGAATGTTTTAAATTTCAGAATGAAATTCAGGCTCCACTGATGTCAATGGGAGACTCTCATTGGTTTTAATGGAGTCAGGATGCTGCAATTAAGATTTCTCGTGAAAACAATAATATTCCTTGGCATAATATTTGCCTTTTTACTTTTGTAGAACAGTGTTTCTGTCTTTTGTTTTTGACGGTTCCACCATCTCTACCTTCTGCTGCCTGAGGTGGGGTGTCAGTTTGCTCTCGTTCCCTCCACACACCGGCAAGAGTCACTGCAGCTTTGGATGTACAACAATGCAGCAGTAGGTCCAGTGTTTGCGTTTTTTATAAACATTGTTTGAATTGCCTCTGATCATAAATGCTGTGTGATACATGTTGTGATCGATATCAGAATTGTGCTGTTAGAACAGCTCTGTGCATATTCTTTGTTGGTCTCAAGCGCTGGTCATTTATCTTGTACATCATAGCTATTTTTCTTCTCATTTCATATATAATGATATATTCTGAAATACACCTCTGAAGCCATGTTCACAATAAAGTATTTTTTCCTTTGTGCTCTATGTACATTTTCACCTGTCTTCAAATGGACTTTAATAAAATGAAGTACTTTAATAAAATGAAGTACTTTGCAATTAACACAAAACCTGACGGACACAATGCTTTTGTGTGCCAAGATACTGATCTAGGCCTTGGGTGCTGAAATCATATGAGGAAATTCATGTGTATAAGCTAGTCCCAAGTCATCATTCTTTTAAACAGAAAAACTTTGAAACTCCAGTGATTACTTTTTACTCTGGGCTGCATGAGATTAGAAGGAGGAAATGGTAAAACTTCTTAGAGGTCCATGTGCACTCTTCAACCTCAAAAATTGATTTTAACAACTAGACTCAAATTTGCTCTAGAATATAAAAAAAATCTGACTTTGGCATCATCACTGGAGATAAAAAACCCAAACTTTCACAAGTGGATCTATAAGCCCCTCCATAGCGACTCTCTGAGCCCAGTTACTCTTTATGCTGGTGTTACTGTATCCTTATATAAAACAAGATTCTTTGTCATATCAGACATTAGTGAGTACTAGTTCCTTCAGATATAGCTATTTCAATTTAAATCCAACTTGCAAATGACAACACAAAACCAATTGGCTATGAAAACAGGAAAAAAAAGTTACTATATTATATCCAAATTTCAGATTGTCATCTCCCTTTCCTCCGTGCAAGTCATTACCATGAAAAAGTGCCTTTTTGTGTATCGTTCAGCTTGTGACAGTCATTATCCACGAGTTTCAAGTAAAACTGTGGAAATTAATCACTGAATTTATGTCCAGACACTTTAATAGGTGACCTGGATATTAGAGTCTCTGCTCATTCACATTGATGGCATCAAGTATATAGCAGCTCTGAAAAAATAAAGTACAGGGGACTTAATGGCCTGAAGACAGGCAGCTGATGTCATTTAAGATGTACTGGAGTGGGTCTGGCACTGGTCTGGCAAAGATGACACAAACCCTAGAGGAGACGTGTTCTGGATCAGGAGCTGTGGGCTAGAGGATACCCTAGAGGCTCTGAAAGACACTAGATACCTATGTTTGAGCTACTAAAACCCAGCTTTGATTTTCAGATGTTTTGACCTATGAAAGTCAACAGGGCTTTTGTTTCTAAAACCACTCACGTTCTTTTAAAATGCCAACCATAGCCTTTATTTCTAATTTTGACAAGACACCATTATTAATTTACTCACCATTAAAAATAAATACAAGTTCTAGATTTGTTCTTTTGTGACAACTCTTCTTGCTTTCTCTATTTTTTGAATTATTTTTTCCACTGGTAGTGAAGCCTGGCTGCCGAATTAAATCATAAATCTGTTGTATGGAGCTGTGAGATGAGCAGTGAAGGATGCAGATACATAGAGACTGAACCTAATATAGGCAGGAGCTGCACACACCAGAACAAATATGTTGCTTTCCTCACACAAATAATTTTCAGGCAGCAATTCTGTTTTTAGTTGAGCTCTTCTTTTGGGGAATGTCTTGAGGTAGTGATGCACATGTTATTCTGGGAAAGTGTTGGCATTTCAAAACAGATGGCGCAAGTTTGCCCATGTTTTGTTTTCGGTTCTACCTTGTAGCTCGCTCATACACAAGAGTATTTATTTCTACACTGCTGATTGCAGATAGGTTTGTGACAGGTTTAAAAGCAGTAGCTCAGCTTCCAGGCCTGGTCTAGCTGGAACTCTTTGTACTGTCCAAAGTGACCCACTGAGGAACCGTTCCTAACATCTACACTTGGTCTAGGCATAGACCTCAAAAGTCACAGAAGACACACATTCGATACCTGAGCAGCCCATGCCATAAATTGTCTGCACTGTTGAGCTGTGCATCAGAGGTGCTTAAGAGTTGAGAGTAACCAGAGGTGTCAGTAAATCCATGTAAGTTCTGACCAACAGACACCAATTCTCTGGTGTGGGAAGAGAGGTTGTTTCAGAAAGCGGTGTCTCTTAGCATGGGTGAACATGGCACAGGGATGCTCAGTCTGGCAGCTGGACAGGAATGCAGCAGATCAATGTGCATCAAGATCTTTGTGAAAAGGAAACTAGATAGTGTTTCTGTGTTGACTGAAGGAGTTACAGATCTCAAAGGGATTGGGGCTTAGGGTCAAATTCAGACCCTGTGTATCCTGAGGTACAGATACTGGGACACACACTGGATAATGCCCGGTATCTACTAATGGTCCTCCTGAAGTTAATATGATGCTTTGAGTGGTAAAATACTGCTTCATGGCAAAGTTACACAGTCTGGAAGTTAGGATTCAAGAGGCTTCACGTTCTATATTTATAGAAGTTTCTGATTATAACTCTGCCCACTTTTGTGTGCGCTATTTTAGCCTAAAGGCCATATGAGTGTGTCATGGATCAAAGTGTGTCAGCCATGCTTCATTCTGGTGACAAGAATGGTACTGTTTCATTTTCATGTCAGTCTAGACATGAGTCATATACTCCTGTTAGGATTCTGTTTTTATAAAGGTCTTGAGAAATATCCTACACAATTATGTAGTCAGCAAGCAGGAAAAATCGAAGAGCAAAGCCACTGTGCTCAGCAGAGCTTGTATACTGAAGTTTAATGCAATTACATAGTCACTTTTTAAATTCTGTTATGTGTGAGAATATGCTCGTGAAATTGAGTGTAAATCTAAACTTTTTCACTGCAAATGAAATACTGCCTGAAGAACCAGCTTCAGCTCCCTAAAAGCCAGGAGGGAATCTGGTTGCCTTGCCTGGAGCCTGGTAGCTGGGTGCCTGGAGCTTGCCTCACTCTGCTTCTAGCCTGGGACTTTGCCTTGCACAGTCTTTTTTCAAAGCAGTCTTTTACCTGTGACAGCCTCTGCCTCTGTTCAGCTGTTCATAGCAGATTGTCTTGGTCTGAGAAAATGAGGGAAATTAAGCTTTCGGCTGTTTCCATCCCTTTGGAGGAGGGAGGAAGTTGTCTCTGAAATCCCAGATAGGTTGATGTCTTTGTGGATCCACTGGTCTCGCGCTGCCAGAGGTCAGAGGAGGGCCTGTGTGGCTGTTCGCTGAAATCTTCATCTAGAGATGACACTGACCCAGAGACAGCGGTGATGGCCCAAAACCACTGGAAAAAAGCAGTTCCTGCAGCACGCATCCTCCCAGGACCAAGGT
>NW_010188874.1:6824-37684 GCF_000695765.1 Mesitornis unicolor | reverse complement strand
TTCAGCAGTGTGATGAGTGGGCAGAGAAACGAAAATGAAAATTGTTCTAAATTGTTCTAAATCATGGCCATGTAGTAATTTAATTTGTGAAAACCTTTTGGAATTTTGATTCTTCCATAAGGTTTCCCATAGTGATAAGGGGTAATCTCAGAAACCGATGGAGGTGCACTTGCTTTCAATGAGCTCCTTAGTGCCGTACCATAATGTTCTATAGAAATGCTTTGCACTTTCTATTTCAGTTAAACAAAATCATTACATTGGCCTGGTTTCACAAGCAAGGAGTCAACACCATTCTTATGGGAAAGGAAACTGTTTGAACCCTGGAAATAGGAGCACATTAATGCTGACATGTGTTCGACTCTGCTCTTCCTTTGATCAATGCAGTTTCTGTGCAAGCAAGTTCTTAGTGTACGCTCATCTCCTCATTTATATTCTCCTCATGTTAATTCTTTATAATGAGAACATTTGTACTGAATGAAAATCAGTCCTGAGAGACGGCTGGGCTGAGAAATAAAACACACTCATAGTGGAGCAATAATTAGAACAGTACATAGGAAAACAAAAAGTGGTATGCCTGCCATTCCCGGCATAGCAAAAAGGGCACCCTGGCATTGATAAGCAAATATTTCTGCAGCAAGGGGCTGGAGTTTGGCTGCTGCCTCCCGGTCCCTGCTGCCCCTGCTGTCTGTGTGCTTTGTTTAGTGACTTTTGGATGCAAAATGCATTAGCGGGGACTGGGACACAGAACTGTTTCTTGCAAGAGACTGTCCTCATTGCTGGAAAATAAAACCCCTTTATTGCTCCTGGTGATTAAGGATTAAACCAATCAAAAATGCAGACTTAGGGTAGTTAAAAGGAGTTTATTAAGAAAAGACACATGAGGATTTCAGCAGAAGCTTATTTGAAATAAAAGGAGTTTTTCTTTCAGATAAGAAAGGCAGAGATGTTTTGAGGTCAGGATTGACTCGAGAGATTCTGGTGGGATTATTTTTTTTAGCAGAATTACAATTTGAATTAAAAGTCATGGAAAGCAATGCACTTTCAGATTCCTTTCTATTTTTAATTCTTTTTCTTTTCCCCAGCCACACAGAGAACTTCAGGCACTGAAACAGTCAGAAGAGAAGAGGAAAACATGCTGATATGATTTCAGTCATATCTCAGACTACCAAAATGTAACAGTAAAACAAAGCCAAGAAGAAACGCCAGCAGTTACTGATAAAATCTGAACATAGCTGCCAGTATAAGAAAGACGTAAGAAGTCAAAATGTTTAGAAGAATAAAGTACTAAATGAAGCAAAATGATAGCGTTCTCTGCATCTGGTCAGTCAAATGGTGCACACCTGTGTTTGTCACTCAGCCCTACGGTATAGGCAAATGTCCCATTTCCCAGTCACATTTTCCGATCATATGTCTGAGAGGGAAGGCTGAACGAGCGTGTGGCTATGAAACACCTTCACTGAAGGGAAGGGCTACAAGAAATACTGCAAGATAAAGGCTAAGTCAAGGCAAATTCAAAACAAAGCTCAAGGAAGTGATCTCTAGAGGAGCACAAAGAAAGCTCTCCTGTGTTTGAACTCCTTTTCTTAGTACATTTCATCATCATGTGGGTCCACTGAACTTCTGTGTCTAGAAATAGAAGTGGACCAAGTAGTGAAATCCTTTAATGTTCACAGAGCTACAGAAATTAATTTCAAATAATCTTAAATTCTGGGGTAGCCATGCTGCCAGCCAGTGGGAAACAAACCTTCCTCCTCCAGAAAGAAATGGATGGCTGCAAATGGCTGGATGCGATGGCTGCAGCATCAAGCTGCGTTACTCTGTGCTCACAGAGCACAGGAAACTGGGATACAAATCAAGGGTAAGAGGAAATGAAATGTGTATTCCTTGTTAGGTAACGTCAGCAAACTTGTTTAGCATAATTACCGAAATAGATCCACTGCAAAACCAGGCAGAATCATCAAGCAAATATGATAACTGGATAAATTAATATTTGCTTTACAATTTTGCTCTTAAATGAAACATATCACTACATTGAGGTGGATATTCGTGTTTGTAGAAGGATTGCTAACAAAGGGAATATATAGAGAACAGTGAAACCAACATCCTAAATTAATAATACTGCAATGGTAAGGAAAACGTTTCAGAAGGGAAGGTGCAAGAAGTGAAAACCGGATTAATTTTTTAGTAAAACCAGATATTTATAACTTTGCCCTTCCTGACAAAACTTCAAGTGCAGAACAGGTCTCTAAAAGGTATTGCTCTGTTACACTAAAACAGTAAAAAGCCTCTAATGTGTTGATCAAGGAAATGCATAACTGAAACTGCTTTTACAGAATCACAGAATCACAGAATCACAGAACGTTAGGGATTGGAAGGGACCTCAAAAGATCATCTAGTCCAATCCCCCTGCCGGAGCAGAAACGCCTAGATGAGGTTGCACAGGAAGGCGTCCAGGCGGGTTTTGAATGTCTCCAGAGAAGGAGACTCCACAACCTCTCTGGGCAGCCTGTTCCAGTGCTCTGTCACCCTCACTGGGAAGAAGTTTCTTCTCAAATTTAAGTGGAACCTCCTGTGTTCCAGCTTGTGCCCATTACCTCTTGTCCTATCATTGTTTGTCACCGAGAAGAGCCTGGCTCCATCCTCGTGACACTCACCCTTTAAATATTTATAAACATGAATGAGGTCATTTAGTGGCAGATCTTGCAGACATACAGAAACAGATTTATTGCTCATCAAACTAACATTTATTGTAAATTATCTGGCCTTTTCACATATGTATTCTATAATTTTCCATGTAGACATAGTAATAATTATTCTAGAAATACAGGAAAGGCACTTAAATACAGAGGCCACCCACTTTATTTGTACCTTCAAAGAAGTTTATATGAAAGGAAATGAAGTTATACACTTTTTTGAGAGACTGAAAATTAACTTAATTAGTTATGTGCTAGACACTTTTTGCATTCTCAGTATATAAGGGTTTATTACTTCCAAAATAACACAGATGAAACACATGTTACTGGACATCACTGGATTTCGTGAGTCACACAAAAGATGTTACAGATCAATTTTTGGCTTGTTGCTATCCTGTAAATTCAGACTATTGGAAGATTACTTTCTTCTGTGGTAACTGCAGAGATACTTCTTCATAATTGCTTATTAAGCTTCTGAGTTTTTTACTAGTGTAGCATTTCTGGCCCATCAATGGAGATTAATAATTTATGTAAATTAATAATTTACACTAGGGAGTCTGATGGAGTAGGAAAGGCTGGAGGCCATGGGATCAAAGGGAAGAAAGATCTTCTCTGTAGTCAATGAACCTGCCGGGGTCATGAAGAGAGAATAAAAGACCATGTATTGGGAGGATCCTGCCTCTGTGAAGTGGAGCAATGTGCTCTACAAATCTAGGTGAACAACCTACCCCACCAACACAGGAGAACTTGATTTGGGAAGGTGAACACAAGCAGGTCCTAGCTCAAAATATGTTATGACCTCTGTTTAGGGTCAGTTTGGGCATCTTTAACCAGGCACAAAGAGGCCCTGCAAGTAGGACTTGCACAACCCAGAAGCACAAAGCAATAATTTATTACATAAAGCACATTAAAAATGGGATTTGACAAACTACTAAGCTAAGCATTAGCATGCTCCCCATACCAAAGTCTCACTGCTGGCCAGGTGGGCATCGGACAGGAGGAGAGGGGTTGATCTCCACAGTCCCCTGGACCAGAGTCTCCCCAGTGCTGAGCTGCCGCCTGCCAGCCTCTCCACCAACAGACACTGGTACAGCGACCGTGCGACCCAGCAATTCCCAACATGGTCATTTTGCATTGCTGACCTCCTGCCGCAGTGTCTCACTGCTTTTGCTCAGTAGCCTGAACGGCAAAGTCACAGAAAGGGAAGAGGAGCTAAGACATGGTTGTAGGTGGCCAGTACCAGGCAGGAGAGCCAAATCCTGGCTGGACATCTGCGTTGTTCCTCTCTGGAGGATCAGGGCTGTGTTTGGCCAGGACCCCAGGCAGGCAGGGGCAGTGCCAGATGTGGGTCACAGCATGATCCACATGGCCTCGGCTGGCGCTTCCTGCACCACATCACCCCCATGCCAGTCAAAATGCCAGTGGCAACCCAGCCACGTCCACAGTTGTCATGTGAGCTGTTCCCCATACCAGCAGGTATTTTCTTCCAAATGCTACATTAGCTTATGCATGAGTGGATTAATGTTACTATTAATATTCTAGGCTCAAACTGGTCCTTGCCAGAATTAGAAAAATGAGGTTACAGAAACGGCTTAGCTAACATTTGTTACTCATTATTCTTGAAAGAAATCCCATAGCACTTGGCTCTGCCAAAATGTTTGGCACTTTCTTACCCTGTCTCCTTTTCTCACTCTAGAGAAATCCAAAGAGAAGATTGCTTTAGCCATGGCTGGCCCAGGAGGATCATTCAGAGGCACATGGCCAAAATCAAATTGAAACCTAGGGAGATGGACACTGAATACAGATAAAATCTCTATATTGTGTGTAGTCCTTTCCTTTCTCTGGTTTTCCTGGGAGTCATCTTGGAGTGCTCCTCTGGTGGGGGCTACACCACATGGAAATGCTCATGTTCGGCTGTTTCATGTAATTTATACCTCATTGTTTGTGTCATTTAGATTTGTAGGTTTGCATAAGACCTGTTTAAAAATAAACATGAGCCCATCAGAGACTTAGCACAGTCTGGTGTGAACATGTTGCAGCAGTAACACTCCCCCAATATTAAGGAAACTTTGTATCCTGCTAACTCTTACACTGGAAATTGCGCAAATAAATTAAGCCGCTTTCAAAAGGAACTATTTCTTCAGCCAGAGAGAGAAAAGCTTAGCAATGGGCTAGCTGCTGTCCAGACATTTTATTAATTGTACAAGCAGGCATGCTAGGTTCTGCACAAAGCACGGGCCACAGAGTCTCACCTGGTGGCCACAGAGACTCCTGCACGGTCACGCATGGTCCTAGGCTCACGTAATTGCTTGTACTCCCTCCACTTTCTACTGCAGCTGCAAGAGCCCACATCACATGAGTTACCTGTATGACAAGAGGGGTTTTGCCCATACACATAAGCACCATAAGGTCTTCCTTCTCTGGTTTACTGGAGAGAAGGAGAAGCTCAGAGTGGTGTGCAGCACACCTGAAAGCTAAACAGACCTTGGCTAGGAGACACCAAAATTGTTGTCCATTTTCAGTTTTTCAGTTGTTTATTGACTGGGCTGCTGGCACGATATCTAAAGTAACCTCTGATTTCTTTTTAAATCAGACTACTTTAGAGTTGTATTTGAGAACTTAAAATGCCATGCTCACCCACCTGAGGTAAATTCACCTAACAGTCTACAGGAAAAATATACCTAGGATGTGATGTTTACATTAACAGAAATGAAAGTAGACTTAGGCCAGCAGTGAACACTTTAAAAACTCTTGTTCTGAGCCTCTGGGATAAACACAGTTAAAAAATGGCAAAGTAGACCTATGAACATATTTACAAATTCATTCCACGAGTCACATCATTGCTTTTTATGGGCTCAAAATTCATTATGCATAAAATTAGTCAAGAATAATCAGCCCAGCTTTTATGAGGACCAAAATATTAGTGAAACTCTTCATTTTTTCTCTGTTTTTGACTGTTTCCCTTCCTATAGCATTTCAGAGCCAAATGAGAATAGGAAATCTATCTCCTGTCTTAGACAGTATTACACGTATCAAGCTGTGGTTTTCATTAATAAATATGTTATTTCAAACTAAAAATTTTCCTTGTCTACTTTCCTCATGTGAATGCAAGAACTGAGTTAGAGTGAAGATCCCTGGTATTGGCTTGTAAGAGCAGCCAGCGGTGTCTGCTTGAACAGGGGCGGCTGCGTGTTTCTCTCCCTGGCAGATCCTCCCAGTTTCCAGCAATCAGCTCTGCAGAGATTTTGTGAGTGGAAGCTTGCGTCTGGAGCCAGAGGCTTTGATTACCAGCCTGATTACCAAAAATGAAAATAATTTCCAAAAACCAGAGAAGAGACATAAGAGATATTAAAAGACAGTTGAAGTCACAAGTGAATTAATGAGATGGAGAGAAACTCAGCTCTACTAAACAACAAATTGAGTGTTATTTGTTATTGTACCAGCTCTCACAAAAGTAAAGGTGGGCTGCAAAATGCTGAGTGGCTTGGGTTGCTCATAGGTGTTACTACTATTGGCTATAAATCCATACCCATAGCACACACAGGGAATGGCAAAGTACATACTACACCATGGTCCTTACCATCCTATAGCAAGCCTTGTCCGAAGCCCTTAAAATACTGAGATTGGCAGCTGTCCTTTCATTGCCATGCTGAATGGGAAATGTTTGGTTGTTGTGGTAGGGAAGATGTTCCCAGCAACAGGTTGGTGGACGGCTCTGGTTTTCAACCGGGACACTGCAAATCCTCGCCACCAGGGAGGCCCAGAGGCTGTCTCCACCAGCCGAGGAGCAGCCATGCGGTTCTGCCTGGCACGGATGTGGTGCCATTGGTGAGATCCCCTTTTCACAGGTAAGCAATATGGGTAATTGACACCCTCCCAGGGCAAATGTATTTCAACTAGAGCAGAGGTTCAAATGCAATAAATTAGGCAAAATAGCTAATGCACAATAGACTTGTGGCTGCAGAAACTAAAGAAGTATTTTGAAATAAAATGTTCTTACTATTAAGTCAAGAGAAATCTTGCCCGAATAATAATTACAACTGAAACTAAAATTGAAATTACGCTTTTGTTTTTTTTCCTCTTGGTCTGAGGGTTAAACAGCATTGCCATAGCTAGCAGAAGAATCTGGTTCTTCTTAATGTACCAAACCTGCTGATGGGAGAGAAAGTACTTCTCCTGTTCCTTTTCTGTTGTGCTCCTTTCCTATTTATGTTCTTTTAAATTGTGGTCCTTCTCAAACACATGGCAAGAAGCTGGGCACATATTATTATTTGATGCTTCGGGAGCCTGGATCCTTTCAATGTACTGTGTTGCAGTATGGGGCACCAGAGGAAGCTGGCAGGACACAAACAGAAGGAGGGGTTTGTTAGGCAGCAGATAATGAACTTGGGGAACCTATTGCAGAAGAATCTTATTAGCAGAAAATCTTTACAAGTCTCAGGGGGTGAAGGCTTGGAAGGGAAAAACCACTGTGGATTGATATGGAAATCATATCCACTTCAGGAAACCCCCACTTTTAAAGCTATTTTTCTCTTTAAAAATATTAAATTGTTTAAGCTTTTAATTCAGCTACTCAGTAGAAGCTGTGAGCTTTGTTACCCTTACTCCTTGGGCTTTGTATGTACTATATTTTGGTGTGCTATAAATTTGGCCATGTACAGGAAAAACATTGTCACCATGATGCAATCAGATTGCCAGTAAAAATATAGTCGTAGACTTGGCAAATTCAAGCCAGTCTATTGGAAGTGATAGGATGTGCAGATCACTCTTTTATAGCCCTAGGGGATTTTCGTGCTTCATCAGTATCTTTCCCACCACTGGCAGAGAATTTTCCTCCTTCACCCCTTGCCCCTTAGTTCAATTCAGAGCTTCTTACTAACACAAGTGACCTACTTGCTATTTCTCTTATATTTGGCAGCATGTGTTCTCATATGGGAACAATTCTGTATTTCTATACTTCTATCCTTGTTGCCCATAGCTATACCTCTCTAGCTCTAATACAGGCTCTCTGGGCTGATGTGACTGGAACTGAACACACCATTCCCATTCCAGAGGCATATACAGGCTGACATGGTGGCATTCTCTCTTATATTCCCTATTTCTTTCCTGATAATTCCTAACATTCTATTTAGCTTTTTGCTTACTGCCCTGAACTAAGCTGAAATTTTCAAATGTTCACTGTGATTGCAAGATGTTTTTCCTGGGTAGTAATAGCTAATACAGAGATCATTATTGTCAGTGTGTAATTAGAGTTGGTTTTCCTTCATGTATTGAATTTCTTCAGCCATTGCGTTATTTACCAATATTCTCACAAAATCCTTTTACAGTTCTTGATGGACTTAACTTTGACTGCTGTGAATAATTCAGTATCATCAGCAAAAAGCACCTCTTAATTTTTCACTTTCTTTTCATGATCACTTATAAACATTTATGGAGTTCTATCGCTATTCTATTTGCTGTTACTCTTCAAATTTTATACTCATAATTGCTTAGCTTCTTTAATTCTCTTTGAGGAGAGACACTGTTAAAAGGATTTGGTGATTAACTCATCTTTAATTGTATGTTTGTTGATATCTTCAAATGGCTCCAACAGATTTTACTCTAAAAGTCATGTTGATTCATTCCCTGTATATTTATCTATAGAAATACTAATTCTATTTTTTAATATTGCTTCCATTAATCTCCTCAGTATATAAAGCAAATTTGTTTCCCCATAATTCTTCAAATTTCCCCCGGGGTTGATGCCACATTTACCATTTTCTAGTCCTTGGCCTCTGAGGTAATTTTAAGCAATGGGGTACAGGTGGCTTTTGAAAGTTTGATCATTTTGAACCATCCTAGGACTGAGTCAAGCAGAAACTGCTCATGGTCTGGTAGCTGGACTCCACCGTGTATGCTTTGCCAACCTCACATGCTGAAGTTAATAGGGTTTCATAGGAGAAACATTATTTTTGGCCTCCAAGAAGAAAACTGCTTTTAATATTCTGTCATGCTGAAGCCATTTTGCATCATCTGGACTTCTGTCCCAGTTTTCAGGCAGGAAATATTTTCATTCCTGTGTAAGCTTCATATCTTAGTTGCAGTGATCTCTAAAACTCAGTTACAATAATACTACTGCATAAGTTAGACTAAATATTGAGCATCAAATACTAGATTGATTTTCTCTGCAGAGATTTCACTTCTTTAATGTGCAGGTTGTTGCATCCTCGCAAGGAGCCTGTGATAGCACCTGCCCTTCTGCTGGTGCTAGAAACAGAACCACAGCTCACCCCATGGCTTGATCCAGACTCTGCTAAGTGTAGTGGCAACACTGCCTGCTATTTCAGCTGTATGAAAAGCAAACTTGAGAGACTCGAGGTCCCACCAGCCTTCTGAGGAACATGGCAAGAGTAACAGATGCAAGAACCCAATTTAAGTTTCCATTTTCAAGTGCAAAACTCAGCACTCTAAAAGATCTTTGGCTTATGTCAATGTAGTTTTAGTGGCTTGAGTTTATTCTACATCAGGACAAACCTACCTGAAAATGTACCTTTAGGATTAGATTTTCTACAATGACAGAGAAACAGATCTATCTCAACAAAAATTTTCTTATGCATTTAGACATAGTCCACACCTTACCTCTCCTCATTTGCAAGACTGCAAACATTTGAACTTTGGTTCGCAGGATATGTCATCTTCATGTTCAAAATAAATTTAAAACAAATGTAATAGTCTCCTGCCTCCAGATACTGCAGCTGCCATTGAAAAGTAATCCTCCAAAATCCGCTTAGAGATAACAGCAGGTGTTTAGATAAGCAACTAAAAAAGCACCTAAACCTTGTGACTGGATTAGAACAAAGTTTTCTTTATGATTACTGAGCTTTCCTGTTTCTGTTTGGGCTGAAAATACTCTGGGAACAGTTTAACACAACTATGCAGTGGTTCCAGCCCTAGCAGCATCTGTGAAACAGAGAACAAAACATTGAAAAACAAAAATTAGCAAAAGTGTTAAGAATCCCATGAAGGTTTTTTGACATCAGTTATTATTTTGGAATGAAAACCTGAAGCAGAGGCCTTTGTTTGAGGAAAAATCTGCTCACACCTTTCTTTGAACAATCTCTTTTCCCTTGGAGAAATGTTGAAAACACAAAGAAACAAACATAGGCTCTCCATAGGTTTTTCCAGCTGGAGGTCTTTGTTCAGTTAACATTTCTTAAGCACGATGCCACTTCTTTGCAGGCTGCATGAGTCCTCTTCTGACCTTGTAAATCAAGTTATATATGTACACTTGTCTACAGTTCTCATTCGCAATGCCAGAGGCAATTTAATTGTTCAATACTTTCATTAGTCCCCTATTGATTAGTTCCTTTTCCTCCCTGTGGTGGAGAGAAAGGTACATTTCCTTTTGCTATTTGCTATTTAATAGAACTTTCTTGCTGTTTCTTTGGCTTTTTGATGATATTTGATGCTAATCTTGTCTAGTGGTACTTAAAGCAACATTTTTATTTAACAATTTATTTAAAGCAACCTTTTAAGCAATTCTACCTGGCCTTGCAAATTCTTTTACTCTGAAACCTTAGTAAATTGCTTCTCCTCTCTGCCACTCTCCAAGCACCTGTTAAATAAAATAATAGGCTGGGAAGTGGGAGGCTTTCCTCACCCAGCTGAATGCATTCATTAACCAATATTGTGGCGTGTGCTCTAAGGTTACTCTCTGGTGTATGCTGGGAAGTTTGGCACACTATATACTGTGAGTATCATTAGCTGGGACACCAGGGCCTCTGAGCTCTCTGGGAATCATCTATGATGGCCATGCAACCTCTTCAGAGCCAGGAGACTCAAGCTTGTCTTGGGACAAGTTCTTTGTCTTCCTTCACAAAGTCGCACGTCCCATGTGAGCCCCATCTATTTCCAGGCTGACCGAGGCCCTCCAGGCCTGCCCCATGTTGCTGACCCACAAACTCCATCTCCGAACCTCCCTGCAGAACCCCTTAGCATCAACCCATGCATTCAAAATGACATGCTGGTAGTCCCCAAGAAACCAAGTGCTTGGTGATCTCTGGAGCCCCAGAAGGATATGCCTGGGTACACCTACATGCATGTTTTCAGGTGACAACTGCAAGCAGGACAGATTACAGCCACACAGTCCTCAGCATTTCCAACTCTTAAAACAAACACAATTCTCTCTACTGCAGCTTGCACAAATGAGGAAGTTTTAGTGGCATCCAGAGATAAAAAGGCATGCTCTTCACCTCTGCTAGAGATCAGGTTTTTGCAGTGCAAACCCTTTCCTTCAGCATCCCAGTACAGAGGTGGCCTGTGTGTGCTGTGTCGCAGGGCTGCTTGGGGCTCCTCTAATTTATCTCATCCTCACTTTACCCCACAAAACAAGGGCTCAAACCCCTGCAGACAAAGACTTGCCGAGGCAGCGTGGTTCCTGGCTTGCCAGACACCTGGTGCTGAGCATGGTGAGCGTTCAGTGTCACACAGTTGGTTTGGGAAGCAACAAACTAAGCAGAAGAAATCACCATGAGACGAATGACATGAAGACCTGGGCTCTGAGGCAAAGTATCTTTAGATCCTCAGGGGCCACAGATGGTGCAGATTGTGTTTTTCCACTTCTGTCCAGTTCACATGACCATCTGTTGGAAGTAGGATGACAAAACTGGAACTAAACCAAAGAACCCAATCATCCTCTTTCGGTAAGCAGTGGTGAGAAGCAGCTTGGAAATTATCTGTTTTCTATCAGCCTGAAGCAACAGCTGAAACATGATCCTGCAGTGATACTCACACCATGCCCACAAGCTCTGGCTTTGTAGGAGCCCTGAACTGAAGGGGACCACCTTGAGCTGAGGTGATAGGTGGCTAGAAAAGCCATGTACTGAAGTAATTTCCAGCACCTTGTAGCAAATTTAAAACCTGTTGTAAAAGGTCAAAACAAGCAAGTATAACATTCAGGAGAGGAGAGCAGGGGATCATAGGGATTGTCCATGTTTTAGGTTCACTGCTGCAGGGAATACATTAAATGAGCTCCTGAACAACCACAGAAAAAGGACCATGCCCAAGAGAAAGATGAGAACCAAGCCCAGAACTGTCAGTGTGTTGAGTCCTGTCACACCGACATGCAGGAAGGATGCCCTGGACAAAAAAAGTGTGATTATGCACAGGCATTTGTTCCTGCTGGGGGTACCAGGATGGCCATGTCCTGCCTTTGGGTGTACAGCCCCCAAGAAAGGGGAAATTGTTTATGTGAAGTGAGCTGCACACACCAAAGTACCCACCTGCAGTTAGAGCATCTACATTTCAGCCACCGCATCTGAGCTGAATCAGATTTTCTGCAGATTAGATTTTAGGACACTCTCCAAAGAGCAGAGGGGTGACTTGCCCATGGCTCGTGGTGTGGTGTGACAGGGCTGCTGGCACCAGTGTTACCTCCATGCCCTGTGCAGCCTCATTTGTTTTACTTGGTCAACCCCTGTCCTGTTGCCTACAAATGCAACCAGCTTTCTCTGGAAAACATCAAGAGATGGCAAATCCTTCATTTCTGTAAGCAACTTGACCCACTAAGTGCTCTTACTGGTAAGAATGTGATCCTAATTGCTAATTGAATTCCTCTGGATTTAAAAAAAAACTTCCAGGAAGGTTTTTTTCATTATTTTTTTTCTGATAGACTAAAGAAGCTCTTTGTATCTTTTTCTTTTATTTTTTTCCTACCTAAAAGGACACATACACGCTGCAATCAAGCCACTGTTCATCAGCTGAAAAGGACTGAATGATTTCTATCAGCAGTGATTCTCCATTTTTATTTTGCAACATTATTTTTCCTAGGACTTGCAGCAGACTGCTATATAAATGTATTGCATTGATAATCTTTTAAAAACTACTGATACTGTAATATCACTCTTCCATATCATCTGGAACTTCTATGCCATTAATGAGGGTAAAGTCTTCTCAGGAAACTCTTTTAGGAGTTGGGAATAGATTGGTTCCATCTACTGAATTGCACTTATTTTCTGAATTTGCTTAACCTTTTTAGGTGTTACTTGTGGCTTAACCTATTTCTAAATACAGATCAAAAGCTGTATTGTTCATGCAGGATTTTTTTATTATTCACGGAAATGAAATGGTTGACTAATTGTCAATGGGATTCACAGGTATGTGCAGCCCCTTTTGCCAATAAGTCCCTCAGGTTTTTGGTATTAGGTGGAAATTTCAAAAGGAGCCAGAGAGCTTAAAAATCACAAATTTTGCTGAACACCATCAGTGGGTTTGTCTCACTTTGAGCCACGGAGCTTGTGCATGGAAAGCCAAGCAGAAGTGATGCTACTGCAGCTTGAGGGAGCCTAAGGGTCATCAGCAAAGTGTGCTCAGAAGAGAGAAAAACTCATTTATGGCCACATTCCTCTGGGAGATGAAGCTTACGCTGCTGACCTGCAGGCAGCATCTCTTGCCAGCCAAGTAGTCCTGTCACTGCTGAGCCGAATACCAGCTCATGTGGATCTCACTGGAATGGCTGGTTTGCAGCAATAAGGTGTGGCACAGCGGCAGTGAATGCATCAAATGTCAGAAGGACCATCTGTGGGGAGAGGCTGGCTACAAAATGGCACGAGAAACATCTGTCAGAACCCCCTGCTGGGTTTTAGCTTCAGGAAAAACACTCTGGGACCTCTCATAGCCAGCAGAACAGTGTGAGGTTATATCCGTGGCTATTGATGTGGTGGTTGCTATGGGATGTATGTTTTGAGAGCAACAGAAAATGGGGGGGTAATCTCATTAGAGGAAAGTAAACTGGTTGGACACAGAGGAAGGCAAGCACACCAAACCAGAGGGTGCAATACAGCCTGGCTTTGGTCAGTGGCATTCAGATGGCTCAAAGAAGAAGACATGGAAAATCCCATGAGGAAAAAGTTGGGGACTTCTGAAACCAAACTTAAATGTGTGAGCTACCCTCCCCCTGAAGGACACATTTCAGGGTGTATCACTGGCCCTACTAGCTACATCAATGGCAAAGCTGAGGGTGCTGCCCTGTAGGAAGCACCTACGACTTCTCCACCTTGGCAATGGAGCTGAGCCTCCCTGGGCGGCCCCAGCCAGGCAATTACAGTGCATGACAGGGGAATGGGTAAAAAATGAGCCATCTCATATGAACAAAATCTGTTTGGAGAAAAAAAAAAAGAATTAAAAATCAGAGAAAGAAAGAAAGGAAAGAAAATAGGCAGGAAAGAGGGAAAGAAGGAAGTTTCTAAGAAAAGACAGAATAAATGAAGAAAGAAAGAATATTTTTAAAAGCACAGCAAGCAGAACTAGTTTCTAAAACTATGACCTTAATAAACAACTGTTTATGTTATGACTGTGTTTGTAATGCATTTTTAATTTAGTAAATGACTCTAATTATAATCCATTTTCTTTTAAAACAAAAAATACTTCAAAAAATAGCAAGGTCATTTTATTACTAATGGATCTCATCCACAGGAGCACACAAAGCTTACAGACATAGCCCTCTCTGAGCACTTCAGTTTGTCTGAATGTGAGACAGGTCTGGTATGGACACCATGTAAACAAGTTTGGTTTTGCGGCTCGTTTGTTCAGTCACAGCTCTGCAGCATCTAACCTGAAGGTGGTTTGTGTAGTTCCAGTCCCGAACATGAACATAAAATAAGCGTACAGATTTGTCCATTAACACAAACATCCAGTATGCCGTCTCAGTTTTGCTTCAGTCACTTATCTGGAGAGAAGTTTGGGGTTTTTGGCTTTAATGGCAAAGATCTAAACCAGAATGTGTTATTGCATCATTCATTAATTCAGCCTATGTCTTTGATAATAACAGGAATATGAACCCAGTGTGAGGGCTGATAAAATGAGATCCTACTGGCAGTAAACGTCGATCAGGCTTTTAACAATTTCATTAATATATTTTAAGACCATATTTAACAGCATCAAAGGAGAGACAGATCTTTGAACATTCGTATCTCTGTTAGACCAAACCATTGCTTCGGGCATCAGAAGGAAAATATTGCAAGCACAGCTAAGTTACAGGAACACTGTGTAAATGGCTTCCTTTGGATTCCCATCCCCTCCCTCTTCCCCACCCCCCAGTCTGTTTTACACATTAGAAAATCTATGCAAGCTCGCCCAATATTTGCACAATTGTATAGATTAATAGCCCATGCAAGTAATATGAAGAGTGTATATTCAGAAAGGGAAGGCTTTTTCAGTTGTTATGGGTATCATGCAATCTAAATACACAGCAGTCAGATTTCTGTAGTCTTGCACTAACATGGTTTCTATCCTGAGCATGAAAAAAACCCACATTTTGCCAGGACTGTCCCTGGGTATTTCTGTGAGCAGATGACACCACAGGCCCAGAAAATGCTCAGAACTTCATAGGGGCAGTCCTATTATTAGGAACCTCTTCCCATGCTATCTGTTCTCCCAGATTTGTACCTTTTGTATCTCTGAAAGATGTGCACGGTTCAAAGCCTGGAGAAGAGACACACCAGAGTCCCATATATCCTGCAGGCAGAGCAGAGATGTCTGCTCTCTTGACAAGTGGGGAGGAGATGCCAGGAAAGGGAGAGAAGAGCCACATCCAGGATCTCTGTTAGACAGTGGAAGTGTGGGGAAAAGAGATGCAGTTGCTGTTTCTCCAGGTGACCTCTGATGGTTCAGTAGTCCACTCCCTCAGCATGATTGGATCTGTTTGGGCATGTTTCTAAAGTGCTCCAGATGATCAAATTAGCCAAGGATCAGTCAGATAATTTCTGCCTTGCTACCATCATTACGGTGCCATAAACATATCAACTAAAAGAGTTTACTCTGACAGGATTCTTGCTGTTACTAATTCAGTGGCTACTATGGTAAAGAAAACTTCCTTGGTGGTAGCCCTGAGGAGACTGTGGCAGTTGAGTGTGGTGGGATGCTCTGGCTCTGGAGCAGAGGAATACCTCCCCTTGTCCTGGGCAGACTGCACATAGCTGGATGTGATGTAGAGGAAGCAGTGTTATAGAGCCAAGGTCCCATTTGGGTGGGAAAGTGCTTGTTTACCCAAGTAAACAAATTGCTCTTGGGACCAACGCCTGAGGAGTCTGGGGGCATTGCCTAGCACCCCGGGCTTGTCTCCTCCCACCGCAGTTAGATCCATCCCTTTGGCCATACCGAAGCCTGCTGCCATGGCCGCCTCCCAGGCTGGGATTTGCTGACCTCCTCTATGCTGGTCATGTGCATACAGCTGCATGCTGGATGTTGCAAAGATGCAGTCATACAATAACCATGGTGTTCACTGGGCTTTTGAGATTTAGCTGTGAAGACCATTTGGTCGTCAAACTTTACATTTTGCAGGAAAAAATTCACGTCTTTCGACTGAAAAGCCTCATCTGTATTTCCTGAATAACAAGATCAATGCTGAGCGACAGCAATGCTAACATAAAAGCATTATATACTCTGAAATCCTTATTTAAATAATTGTGGATGAGTTAACAGCTTGCTGATCACCTACTAAGATTTTCAAGAACTGGAGAGCATTTCCAAATACTACTTTCCAAAGACATGTAGTTAAGCTGCAGATCTGTGCTCTGACCTTGGGATTATGAGATATTAAAGTTTTCTGATGGGTCACAACACCTCAGGAATATTTTGTGTGGGTTAGCTATTATTATAATCATAATTTGCAAAACCAAATGCTGGGTGGAACTCTTAAGGTCTGAATATGCCATTTCTTTGCATCAAATACATACTTTCTTAAAGTATACTAGGAGGTTTCACATGGAGCCTGCAGAGTGGGTGGGTCTTTTTTCCTAAAGCTTGAAAACTGAAATTCACAAAGCAATGCTCAGATGAAGTCATTATCAGCATTACATGACTGACTCCCTAAACAAATATTGTGGAAAGAGACCTTTTATAAAACGGTAGTTGCTGTAGTGAGGGGAGATCTGAGCTTGCGGTCCCAGTCTGACTCCAGCTGATGCCTTGCCAGTTCATTGATGCAGCAGAAGGAAGCACTACTGCACAGCTCTGTTCATCTGGCTTGAAATCAGCACTGCTCGTACATCTTGGCTACATGGGTCACATTTACTACTTAAACAGTGCTCCTGCCTATTCTATTGTCCTACCTTGCAAAGCTTCCTCTGCATTTGCTCATTCTCCTTGTGCTCAGGATTAATCTGCTTTTCTATTAGTTATTTCTGCTACCTTTTTAAAGTGCACTATGCCAACGCAGTGCTGGAGCATGAACCCAAGGTTACATTTCCCAGAACAGACCTGTTAGGCTGTGTTATCCCTGTTCCTCTGCACGCCACATTGAGCTGGGCGGCACAAGCCCCTCATGTCTCTGCATCACTTCATCCTCCTGCACAGCATAGAGTGGCCCAAGGGAAGCTCTTGCTACAGTACTTGCTTTTTTTGCTGGTATTAGATGTGACAGGGACCTCCAGTCTAGCACTTGCAGTACTGTCACCAGGTAATATATTCAAGTAATATAATCTTTCTTGCTCATTAAGAGTAGAAGCACCTGAGGGAGAAAGGCACTGACTGAGCATGAGTTGAGAACATTGAGGCATGTTGGAGGTCACTGACAGCAGAAGTAGGAAGGAAGAGATCACAGCTGTAACCAATACCGATAAAGTATCTCCTTATCTGTCACAAAGGTGATAATCACAGGATAAAATCCAGATGTGAAAATAGAAAAATAATAAATACCCAACTGGCAAATATAAAATGCAAAAGGTTGTTGTGTAAAGCTCTCTCTATGGGGTAATTTGACTTCTACTCTCTTCTCCTTTAAACCTAAGAGGGAGGAATGATCTTACTTAAAGTTGCAGGTTCCCAGGGCACTTACGGTCTGTGAAAGGGATCATAAAAAAAAGAAATCCCTAATTTATATACATGAAGATCTTCTACTCACCCCCAGAAAAGGGACAGGAGAATCTATAGACAGGCATATCTCCATTTTATTAATAGGTTCATTTCTATTGTGCCTCTTCTCTGGAGTTTGAGTCAGGATTGAAGTTCATGTCCACCAGATTGCTCCTGCCCTCATCATAGCCTGAGGGGAAGAAGTTATGGCTTGGGCCACCTTGAAAATCAGATCCACAAGCCGTTTTAAAAACTGTCACTTTAAAGTGGAGCTATCGGTAAAGAGAATTAACATTTGTCACGACATATCTACAGCTTTCAGAGTCCTTTTTGCTCAAGGATGTCTGCTACAGTCTTACATTTCCTCATGTTTTCAGTATTTCTGCTGGCCACCAGGGTGGCTGCAGACAGCTGTGAATGAGGAGGAGGAAGGAGGGAGAGAGCAGGGGTCGAGGGAGCCGCAATGGCCGGAAAGATCTGTTCCCGGCCCAGGATTGAGACACAACTGTAAACACAAAAAGCAAACCCCACTCAGGTTTCGGAGAGGCAACCTTCGTGCTGTGCCCTCTTCCCAAAGGGAACGGTGGCTTCCACAACCCGCGTGGTGAGGACGCAGCACGCCCCAGAAGAGCCATCTCACACAGTACCTGGGGGTCAGCCTTGTGCAGTGTGCTACATTGCTAATTAGATGCTCTTGAGGGATGCAAGCCTAAGGAGCCTGATTACTGCTAATTTATTGCATCAATCATTTAAAATCAAAGGGCAAAAGGGGAAAAAAATAAAACTTTTTTCTTCAAGTGGGAAAGTCTTGAATTAAACAGATCCAGTCTCTCACCATTACTGTCTAATTGTACTGTTTTGTCTGCATTCACTCTGTGGGTTTAGCTGGAAGTGTTTTCTAGAGGTAAAGGAAGACAATGGGAGAAGTACTTGTGAAATTTTTATTTTGCTTTTGTCCTTGCCTAGAGTGCCACATGCTATGGCTTTTATTTGTGCTGTATTGGAAGGAGAGCACAGCCAACATAATCCTAAAAACAAAAATACGGAACCACAGAATCATTTATGTTGAAAAAGACCTGTAATACCATACAATACCAACTGTAAACCTAACGCTACGAAGTCCACCACTGAACCACGTCCCTAAGCGCCATGTCTGCACACATCTTTTAAATACCTCCAGGGATGGTGACTCCACCACTTCCTTGGGCAGCCTGTTACAATGCTTGATAACCCTTTCAGTGAAGAAATTTTTCCTAATATCTAATCTGAACCTCTCCTGGTGCAACTTGCGGCTGTTCCCTCTCATCTTGTCACTAGTTACTTGGGAAAAGAGGCTGAACTCCATCTTGCTACAATCTCCTTTCAGGTGGTAGTAGAGGGCAATTAGGTCTTCCCTCAGCCTCCTTTTCTCCAGGCTAAGCTACACCAGCTACCTCAGCTGCTCCTCGTAACACTTGTGCACTAGATCCTTCACCAGCTCTGTTGACCTTTTCTGGACATGCTCCAGACATCTGTAATTCCTGAAGTGGGAGAAGGTGGTGGGAGTAATCTCCTTTTGCATGTCCTACCTCCTCTCCTTTAGAAGCATAAAATTTCATCCTCTTTCGAAGACGCATGTTGGTGCTTTCATCAGTGACACCAACCCATTCCTTCCCTAGCCAGCCTCACACTGTGTGACAGCAATTTCACAGCAGCAACTGAGAAAAAAAAAGTGTAAATGGCTTTTGTTTCATAGGCAGGCTCTGCAGCATTGGAGGAGAAGTGCTATAAAAGGGCTAATTGCAGATAGGAGGCCTGCTGAGTTACACACACTGAACACAAGACTCATTTCTTCTGCTTTTCCCTTGCTCTTCCTTGCTGTAATGCCTCTCTAGCCCATCCCAGCAGTGCTAACACAGATATTTTTGTGAATGGACAGATGGGCTGGGAGCAAGGGTCTCACTCTGCCCAAATGTTGCTGTGAAGGTTTCCCTTCAGTGAAATACTTCCCCTTCACTTCCTCAGGTCAGGCTGCTTGGCCTGACAGCCTGCCTTTTGGCTAAATACCACATTTAAAATACAAGATTCCAAATCTGCAGATGAAGGGGATCCTTAGTTCTCACTAGACCTTCCCACACAGAAAGTAATTTGAATTTCAATCAGAGTATAAAATGTAGTGTATATGCAACAAAGCTACTGAAGGCAGGCTGAGAAAACATAAATCAGCTTCATTTTTGTTGCTTTCAAATTGCTTCTGTACATTCTCTTCAGTTCTTATTTACTGTAATCAACATCCATCCGATGGCAATTTGTAGGTAATTGTGCCTTACAGTTTGTTCAATATTCACAGAAAAACTGCATGTCTCTGAAACCTGAGGTAAAACTCTGCAAATGCTAGAACTTCAGACAGAAGATGAAAAGGTCTCAGACCAGGTTGCTCATTGTACGATGCTCATTGTGCTCAAAGGTACGAGGAAGAACAAATGGGCACCAGTAGCTCTAAGCAGATTTTTATATCAAGATTATTCCAAAGACAAAAAAGTTCAAGACAGATTAATCTCTTCCACCCCTGTGGGTTGTCTCAGGCTAAGTTTCATGGTTTCAGCATCACCCGCACACAACTAGGAGATACTGGAGAGGCTTCTCCAATAAGCCCCTTCGTATTCCCCAGCCACGCCTCTCTCAGCCTCTGGGTGGGTGATGGAGAAACCTATTCTGCTGCGAGAGTAGATGCGGTGTGAGGAGAGGAAGTAGCAGTGAAGGGTGGGTGTTTGGTGTCCCAACAAAATGAAGCAACACAAGAATTTCAACCAATTTACTCATCTGCAAATGCTGTGGAAGGTGCTCCTCTGCACCACTGTTTCTGTCCATGCTGCTTTCAATTCTTCATGCAAAGCTGGGTTTTATTACAGGAATTATGAGGGAGGTGGAAAATGCCTGATGCTGAATGCTCTGCTGCTTCAACATTTCAGCATTGCCACTTCAAGTGTTGAACTGGCTTTTCTTTCTGGGGATACCAGGTGAGGGTGGCATTAGTTTGAGCTCTGCCAGCTGAGCTCAATAAAGTGGCTTACGCCCTTACACATGTGGCTTCTCTCTGATCATACTTGAATAGCTCATTAGCCTTGATCCAACTGTTCTCCTGGCACAGCACTTTTAAAACTGATATGGTCGTTCTTTGGAACAGGAAGAATGTATTTATGTTTGTAAAATGCTATGTAAATTTATAGGGCTACCTCAGTGGTGAGCAATAATAAACGTATCAAAGGTCAGTGCAGCTGCCAGACTCTGTGTGGCTGGGAGCGATAAGCTCGGTATGAAAAAACTATTGGAGTTTATACACAGATAACATGATCCTCTCGAGCAAATCCAGTGAGATGTTATCCTGGGAAGAAAATGGAGCAGCCAGTGTGAAACAGCAATTTACAGGGGCTGAGCAGCATGTGCACATCTTAGGCAGTGAATCCAATTCAAGAAAAGCGTATTCCCTGCAGCTCTTGTCATTGCTGAAAACTGTAGGGTACTGAATTGGTTTAATATCTTGGGGTAGGCTGCAATCTAACTGCTCTCTGTCTCCACGAAAAAGGTACTTAATTCCTGTGCATAGTCTTTATCCTGGAGTACAGGCCTTCCTTTGGATTCATGACATGATCAGGGAGAGTACTTTTTGTGGTAAGCCTGAAGGGTGACTGATTTAATTTTGAACAAACCATTCTTATCAGACAGATCAGCTATTGCCTCTGCCCTGGGCCGACAACCAGGTCCTTTTGCTTTGCAGCCAATAATATTTTAAAGCTTCTTTAACGCCCAGAATGTCTAGATCCTTGCATAAACAAACCAACAAAGCCAGTTTGTGAGTTCTCCATGGAGGACTAAACACTCTGCAGCTGAGAGACATGTATAAGAGCTGCTTTGGAATAGCTAAAGCCATTTAAATCCATTAAAAAGACTCACAATTAAATTTGCATGCAGCCAGGGACTGCTCTGTCTCTCCCAAGTAATATTGGGTTTAGCAGGCTGGAGAAAACCAGGGCCAAATTTTCACCACCTTAATCCCAGTGTCTTTTCCAGATGGGCTGTGGGAAAAGGGCAGTGCTGATGAACTGCCTTGATGGGAAGTTGACAGGGAAAATTCAAAGAGAGCAAAGTACAAATAGACCCCCCAAAAAAGCAACGTGAGGTGAGTAACCTCTCCCTGAAGAGGCAAACTGCTGAGCAAGAGATGCTGAGGGTCAGGCATAGCTGGAGCCCCTGGTCTCCCTCCCAGCCCAGGGCAGGGGATTGGATGGGTTGGAGCGTGCCCATGGGGCTGGTGGGCACCCAGTGCTTTGGGCAGCACAGTGCTGATGCAGGAAGAGTCTTTCTGGGCTGGGATCAGCACGGATGAGTGGAGAAGGTAGCTGGTCATGTACCAAAAAGCAGAGCCTTTCTGAAGAGCAATGGTGCCAGTTTGGGGGTGGAGAAGGCTAGATGTTAACTGGGCTCCCAGAGCACCTCCAGCAATTACAGCTTCTCATTAAAGGACTGACGATGGCAGGGGTGTCACTTGACAGCTCTCTGTCTTAAGAGACAGAGCAGAAATATTATCTTCACCATGCAGATTTAGTGTCCCACCTGTCCTTGGGTGCAGATGATCCTTATTGAAACAGATGGCTGCTGTGGATGGATAAATTGCCATGGGCTTCTCTGCTGGGGTTAGAAAAAACCTCATCTTCCCACAGCCACACAGAAATTCTGGGGTTGGTTAAACAGGCATTTCTGTCTGCTTTCAAATAAGGGCCAGTGCCATGTGTAACGGCAGCTGTGTGTTCCCAAAACATTTCCATGCAATTAGGTTGCAGGGAGACAAAACCAGCCAGCCCAGCTTGGTTCTCCCTTACTCTGCTCCAGCCTCGGCGATTTACTATGTGCTGACACCAGCCTCAGCAGAGATGCTGCCCATAAGGCTTTCGGTATTTTTAATTAACCTTTTTTTTCTAACTTCTGGAGCAGGGAAGGCATCCCTGTTGTCCCTTCCTCACCTCCATTTTCCTGCTAGCTTCCCCAGAAAGTCAATAGGGGGGTCACTGACCATGGTTTTTTTCCTAGCTCTTAGGAGCATAGTCGTAGTAGGTTATTCTGGGTTTCATTCAGGGAGAAAAAGTACAACAAACACGACACTATTTCAGTCTGAAAAACACTAACGAGTAAGGAAAGCTCAGTGACACAGTCTGTATTCAGCAAAATGTGTGAATTTTTGAAGTTGTTTTCACAAGATCAAAATGTAACAAGCTGTCTTTTTGAGAAGCAAGACTTAACCCCACCTTGACCTATCCACTATGTGTCAGAAAGTGTTTTATGCTTTTATCCAAGGACATCAAAGTGCTGCTGTGCTCTGTACAGTACACTGTATTCCCTTCAGTCTCTTCAGTGCCCTTTGTACCCCTGCATTGCAAGTCCTGCTGCGCCAAGTCGATGTGAGCTGACGTGCAGAGCTGGCTGCTGAATGTGGGTCTTGCTGCAGATTCATATGGCAAAAATACTGCTTGGGCTTTGTGGGATGAGGACTTCTGCTCACAAGGGCCAGGAGCTACTCCCTCCTCTTGCTTGGCCAGCCCAAACTTCCAGAAAAGCAACTGGCTGTGAGAGGATGGTGGAGGAGGAACATGGGCTGGCAGCTAAGGGTGGCAAAGGCTATCACCAACTGGTGGCCCTTGCTGACCTGAGAGCTGCTAAAAGGAAAGAGAAGTAAAATGACTGAATATAAATGGTCTCCAAAGCTTAGATCATTGCAAGACCTGAGGGCTGGCTTTTGTACTACTGGAAAAAATGTAAGACCTTTGCTGGCTTTAGGTACAATCAGTTTAGAAGTTTGGTGCTTCTTTTCCCACTGTAAAAGGCAATAATACTTTGCCAGTTCTGTATTTTCAAAGAGTTGTAAGAGATCCTTCAAGAACTTTTTATTTTAATAGGATTAAAAATAAGCAGGGGTAGAATATGGATAATTTTGGTCTCAATTTCCTCCCTCCTCCTTTTTCCAGACAAGCCTAGATGGGCTTTTATAAATTATTGCAATAGAGTTATTATAATGCTGCTGCTCATTCATCCACACAGCTTCAAGGGCATATTGTTGCGGAGAAAAGATTCGGTGATGGAGGTGTTAAATGTCTTTCAATAAACTAGAGCAATGACTATTGATCCTCCAGCTGTTCGAAATGCTGTCAGAACATACAGTTTTAGCAGAGGAGAGCAAAGGAAGTGCGTGCTTGGATGTGTGTCTGCTACGTTGCTCCTTCAAATTCTCCAGGCATGAAAACATTACATCTCTAATGAGGTGGCGGTAAAAAAAGCAACAGTCCTTATTAGTCCCTTTGGTGCTAAGGATGTTGCTAGATGTTTTTCATCCCACTTTTCACAGATTCCACTGAAATTCAAGGTGAATTCCTGAGGTATTTTTACACTGACTTCAAGGGAATCAGCGTTATCTCCAGCGAGGCAATGGCTGGTGTGAGCTCCGTGCACCGGTGTTTGAGAGACTGCGTGTTTAACTGCTTTCTGAGCAGTAATAATGCTGCCACTGTGGATACTGCTTGTGGAATATATTACTAAAGTGTTGTGAAAAAAATGCTCTTAGGTTTTGCAAATTGATATACTGGAGCTTTCAGCTGGGATGAGGAGGGGTCAATTTACACTTCAAAAACCAAACTGTGCCCTTGGTTATATTTGCCAAGCTCTTTCAGAAGTTAATAAGGACCATGACATTAAAGAAGATATAATTTAGCTTAACTGTGTCTTTCTAACTATGCTATTTAGATGGCTAATCCCTTTTACTGTGCTTATTTTACATCTACCAAGCTGAGACATTTTAAGGACAGGAGACAGTCTGGGGGCTTCTCCAACGAAAGTCTCTTAAAATAGTAGATACCAACAAATTAAACAATCCTCATATCTTCAGATTCCAAAATCTGAAAAGCTCCAAAAGCTCATTTTTTTCCAGCTAAGTTACTTCATTCAGTAAAAGATCAACTCTATCTAGGAACCTTGTTTATCCACTCACCTAAGAGTAAAATACTTCTTTTGTGGCTCTTTTCTAAAATGCTGCTGAATGAAAGTCACCAGTTTTGTGTGGAGTGAAGTGGAAAGAATTTTTTTCTCTCTGTGTCTTACTGCTTCCTTCAGTTTCGAAACAATATTTTGACTGAAACCCACAAAATCTTCATTGTTAACAGACTGGCAAGTTTTTTAACATCAACACAAATCTAAAGTAAGTTTATATTTTAATTAATCTTCTCAGATCAATAAAAAGAACAGTGGAAAAAGATTAATTAAGTATTTCTTTTTCATTTCAATCTCTTCCATGCAATGAAGTGATTTAGGGCAGGTATCAGGTATTTCTGAATTCCTGGAATCATGTGGCAGGTTGTGCCCAGCTGTGAAACAGGGAGGATGTTTGTCATCTACAGAAACTTAATTCCAGTGAAGGATTTTCTAAAGCAGTAACAGGTCTAACCTTATTAAAAACAATTATGGGTACTTCTTTAATCAATCTGTCTCAGGACAATTACATTGGCTTATATTGACATACTGAATAGACTGAGGCCAGTTCAGCTTTGTCTACACTAATTAAATAGAAAAGTCCACATTAAAATAAATCAATTTGATGGTCTGACATAAACTGAGAATGCAGGAAGATGCCAAAGCAGAACCACGGCATTGCCTTGCTTTGTCCTGCCTGGTTCTGGAAACAGCTATGTGGAACACTGGCACGCACCCTATGGAGGCTTCCCTAAAGCTTGGAGGGACTTGAATGGGGCAGAAACAAGAACAGGAGCACAATTTCCATTTTAAAAACAGATTAAATAAAACCTCCCATTTTTCAAAGCAACTTTTGCTGCTGTTTTTCTTTAGGGATTTATTTTTTCCTATGATGATTATGCACCAGTTACTGCTTTCCTTCCCCTCTGCCCTTCTATGCTTTGGTTTTGGGCATTTGAGAAGCTGCTGCTGTCACAAACCTCACAATGAAGAGGAGGCAGAATGACTTTGAGGCCCTTCCATGTAGCATGGGAAAGTTGGAAGAAACAAGCATGACACACATTCAAAGGCATAGTTTGAACTATATAAATAGTTCTATACTATAACTATAAGGCATTTTTATGGTGCTTGGATGCTTGAGCAACATTCCTGGCTGCCCCTCACTTCTGCTGGCTGAACCTTCCCAGTACTGTTTTCTGGAAACTGAGTTGTCATTGCTGCTCTTTCCCCTCACATGCAAGGATCACCACTGTAACTGTTTGCCTATGTCTTATCACAGTAGAGCTCTCTCTGCTGAGAAACTGTGTGATGCTGAGGATCAGAGTGAGATCTGAGTACAACCATGATGGACTTTTCCTTGCACAACTTTAAAGCATAAGACATGAATGATGAGGTTAGGATTTTAGGGGGGCATTCATGGTGTCAAAAGAGAGAAATAAAAGACTGATTTTCAGTTTTTCCACTGAGCAAACTCTAGTCATCTGATGTATTCTAGGGCAGCCAAAAATGTGCAATAGAGAAAGAAATGAGATTTCTGGATATTTAACTGGTGTAAAACTGAATACCTTAATAACAGGAACAGAACAGGAGAGGAAATTTTTTTTTATTATTTTTTTTTAGATTTTAAGCAGGTCAGACATTCATCAAAGTGACTTTCTATTCTAAAGTGCAATTGAGCAGGTGTGAAAATATCTTGGGTGGGAAAAATAATTCTCTTATATACAAAGATATCTGATTATGTGAGTTTCAGAAGCAGCAATAGGACCCATACTAGGTCTTGGCTTCACAGGGCTCATTCCTACATGTATACCCGCAAAGGCATCATGTCCACTCAGCGCAGCTTGCCAGCCCATGATCATGCAATTGACTTGCAGTGATTTTCCTCTGTGCAAAGTCAATAAAATTTTTTCAGCTTTATAAATACCCTAAGGCTAAAAAAGGAACACTAGGGAGAGATGGAATATATAAGGTATGTAATACAACCTTTGACACATAACAAAAAAGCACTTCAGGAATCCACCATGAACCTGGTGGAGCTTTGTGTTGCCATGCTGTAGCCAGGTAGTACACTGTCCTTAGTAGTGCAGAAGGATAATTGTCACTTTTTTTTTTGTCAAAACAAGTGAAATAAGTCTAGTCAGTTCGCAACTATTGCTAAATTAGCTTCAGGAAAGCTGTTGCTTCCCCTCTAAGAAAAGAGTTTTCCAGCAAATCCAGATGCTAAGATCACTGATTTGCTATTGTCTTGCCAAAATACTAATTCACGTTTACTTAGTCTAGTGTAATGGTACCCAATATTGCATCTTAGTGAAAAGCCATGAAATACATACACAGAAAAATGTGAGCAAGAGTTTATTCTCTTACAGGAAAATACAGTATGAGATACATCTTTTTAGAAAGCCACAGTGTGAAGTTTTCACACAGAATCACACAGAATATTAGGAGTTGGAAGGGACCTTGAAAGATCATCCAGTCCAAACCCCCTGCCTGAGCAGGATCACCTAGACCAGGTCACACAGGAACGCATCCAGGCGGGTTTTGAATGTCTCCAGAGAAGGAGACTCCACAACCTCTCTGGGCAGCCTGTTCCAGTGCTCTGTCACCCTCACAGTAAAGAAGTTTTTCCTCATGTTCAGATTGAACGTCCTATGCTCCAGCTTGCTCCCATTGCCCCTTGTCCTGTCACTGGCTGTCACTGAGAAAAGCCTGGCTCCTTCCTCCTGACACAAATGGTTTTGCTAATGGTTTTTAATGGTTTTGCTAATTGACAACTCCTTTCTGGAAGTAGGAACATTGTCACCTTTCAGGGTTCACATCAGTATCTATAACCATTGAGACCATAACAAGGTCTCCTTACAACTATTTTATCTATTTTTATCTGTTATCTACTTGTTATCTTGAGCTATTTGGTGATAGAACGGTTTAAGGTGAAACGGGCTCCTGGAGCAGCATAACTTAGATCAGGTTGTTCAGAGCCTTGTCTAGTCTAGTTGTGACTATCTCCAAGGATGAGTCATCCACAACCCTTCTCTGCAACAAGCCAATTGATGTTCTGAATCTAAAGAGGACTACGTAAAATTTTGTGGTGGTGTTTATCACTTACCCTCATCTGTGCCCTTCTTGTTCCCATGTTTTTTCCATGTGATGTGTAGCGTTACATTAACATGTTTTAACTTTCCCCCATGGTCCTGTAGCCCTGGGTTAGACAGGCCACCAAGTAACATTGGCACCTCAGAGCATCTTTGCTGTTCTCTGTCCTAGTCCTCAGTCTGATGGTGCATAGGTGCCATTGGATGCAGCAGTGCTGAGGCACTGGGCAGCAGCTGGGAGCAACTGGGTACACAGACCTGGGCTGGTCCCTTTCCTCCCCATGTTCCTATGCTAAGTGGAGTCATTTCAGCTGGCAGATTCAGTGCAAAGGGAGGCTGAAACTGAAACTGGGTATTTTTTCCCAGATCATGAGAAAACATGGCTTTGTTTTTAACTTCTTAATATCAGAATCTACTTCTCAGCCTTGCTGGACCGCAGGCTGCAGATGCAAGATGTCCATTAGAGTTAGGACCGTGTGGTCTGACATGCTCCGGCTTGGAGGAATAGCTCTTCCTCAGAAACATTAGTATGTGTTGCTGGCAATACTGGACAGCTGTAGGAAGTAAATCTATTGTTGCTGCACAATATTTGCTTCCTGAATAAAGTGGCAATAGATATAAGAAATCCCACTGTGCTTTAATATCCCCTTGGTTCAGAAAAGCAACCTGGATCTTGTGATTAAAATACTGATGAGATCAGTGAATTAATGCAGTGATGGCACAGCATTGACTTTCAGCATTTAGCTTGACTGGTGTGTCTAGTGTATTTACAGTGGGCTAATCCCTAGAATTACAAATGAAACTGAATTCCCTTAGGCAGTGTGTGTGTGATTATTTTTTTAACGAGAGATGCTGAATGTGATGAAAACAACTGTCTGTACCTATAGACTAGGGAGGCACACAGTGTTTTTATTTGCTCTCCAGATGTGAGCAGCTTGCAGCCAGTGTGGCCAGCAGGGTCCTTGTTAGCTGACATCCCTCACTATGTGTTATGAATGCAGCAGTGGAAGAAGCTTCATTACATGCAAAACTCAAATCTACAGCAGCCTGAAATCTGTATTGGTGTATCTGGAACCATGAAGCTGACTTCCCAGGGGAGAGCTGGACTTCTTCCAAGAGAGGCTTCAATAACACAGGAAATGGAAGGAAGAAATAAAACAGTGCTGAGAGCAGACTGTAGAAGACAGATCATCAGATAGTGTAAATTCTGCTGGCACCATGGATATTAATGGCTTACCAGTACCTTTTCTTCCTCTAGACCCAGCTAGAATATTGATGGCTTTACAGTAAGTTCTGGTTTACTTCAGGCTAGATTAAATCACATCGCTGAATGATAACATGAAGGTGGAGTTAGACGTTTTCTAGAAACCCCCCACATTTTTTCCCATCAACCCATAAACTATTTTTAAGGTCCATGTTTACGGCACAGGCCAGAGCAAAGAAGAGAAAAAAGATACAAGACATCCTTGTTTACCATGAACACGATTAATCCTGGATGCAGTGTTGAAAATGACCTTAGTTCCTACATAGGATGAAGATAGTTCAAGAGAAAAAATCTTCTAGATTATCACTGCTTTGTTCTCCCATCTCCTGCCCCTAATAAACGTCAGAAAAATCACTGAGATGTCTGGTGATTGTGTCCCCCCATGTGCTGTCACAAGTAACCCATTTCTATAAAAGCTCCTGAGACCAGTGCTGTAACTTCAGGAGCAGACCTACAAAACTGGCACTGTGTCACACACTTCAGATGGTTCAAAGTGCATTAGTCTGGGTGCCTGGCAGCACGTGGCAGTTGCCAAAACCAGGATGCTGTTTCTGTGCCTATAAACTGTCTTTCCCACTTGCCTTTTTGACATCTGAAGAGAGGAGCAGAAACTGGGATTCAGCGCAGGGAACTCAAGGCAATGGCCTTCAGTGTACGAGAAGGAAGCTCTTGGATGCCTCAGTTTACCCATCTTTATGTGCAGCTAGGTAAAATACTGCTACTTCAAGGTAGTATTGTAAGAACTGAAGCACATAAAGCATTTGTGCATTTCAGGATGGAAAGGGCCATTGAGAACACATTTCTTGACAGTATTCACAGTCAGAGCTCATCCTTTTTTCTGGTGACAGGCCTCTGCATAACAGAAATGGTCCCAAAACATCCTTGATAGCAGAGCATGCCCCACTGTGTATTCCCTGACTTGCTGGTCCAGGCATATTCTGTGCACCCGAGAAATGATGTGCCATTCAATTTGCTATTTGTTTTCTCCCTCCTGAATTTTCAGTTGGTTCAGGGCACTTCAAGGTTATCCAAAGCCATGCAAACAAGAAACTCTGCTTTGCATCAGGAACCACTTAAGCTCAACTTCTAACAAAATGTATGTATAAGCCAATAAAAAAATGGAAAGAAAAGCCATTAGAAAGGCCACTAAGCTGCATTTATGAAGCTAGGAGTAGAATTTTAACCACAATTATTTTTTTCCCCATGAATTATTAACGTGTGCCATAAAAAAGCTATAAGCAGAGGACAAATAGGACATTCTGAGACAATTTCAGAGTTGGATATTTTCCCCTAGAAACCAGAAAAAACCTACCATCTTCAGTGATACAGCTATTAATATAAGGCCACCCATAAAATCTGTGAAACAGAGAGAGTTTTACTCTTATGACTGCCTCAAAAGTCCAAAGAGACTGAAACATGCCTGCTCCTTATGTACTAGTGACAAAGTTTATCATTTTACAGTCACGACCAAGAAGTGAAGATGAGTACTCAGGAAAGTAATCAGACAAACTGATCATATAAATGTCTTCTCCTGAAACTACTTTTCTAAGATACTGAAAGAATACAGCTCTGCCAGAGATCAATATTTTTCTTTTTACAAATTTAACTCCTGTCATAAATACTTCTCAAGAAGGAAAAAAATGAAACCTTTTCTGGAAAATTCTTTCAAGGCATGTTTTCTGAACCTCAAAATCAGCAGTAGTGGTCTTGCTTTGCCTCATTGTTTTCTAATAGGCTGAGTGACACAGCTGTTAGCTTCATCTTGTTACAAAAATTGTTTTAAAGACATAATGTATGGAGGACTTAGGTGTTTGTAATGTTTCCACATAAATAACTCCAACACTAACTTGGAGTAAGTAATGAGGAAACTGATCCTCGCTCCACCAGATGAAGGGTTGTGACTGTCGTAAGTAGCATGGGGAAGCTCCCACGGATCAGCCCTGCCCAGCAGCAATCTGGCTTCCCAAGGATGCAGGTTCCTAACTCACAGTT
>NW_010188874.1:0-6793 GCF_000695765.1 Mesitornis unicolor | reverse complement strand
TGCTGAGGAACGGTAAGAAAAGAAGAGTGCAAAGACCATGGCTAATACTGCCAGCTTCTTTTCTCCTGTAAATGTTGCTTTATCTAAATGCCAGCAATAGCACTCTTTCTTGAGGCTATTGATTTTCCAGCACTAATCAGTACCCCGCCCTCAAGTCCATTCAGGCAGAGAATTACACTTGAGAAAAGAGAGAAAAGATGGACTGTAATTGAAGGCAGCAGCCTTCATAACCCCTCAGGTGCTGCAGACTTGAGCAAACATCCTCGGTTAGTTATGAGATTTTAGATGACATGAAGAGCTGTGAAGAGTGCAGATGTAGATATTTGGTGAGGCCATTAGTCCTCCTTCCCCATGAGGTTCAACCTTAAATTTGTGATCAGTTTACAGAACTATCTCTGAGGTACACCACAGAACTCAATCTGCAAAAGTGAGAAAAGGCTTTTGACCCAAGCCATGCCAGCCTTCTTCTTAGCTCAGCCTCCTGCATAGTGAAGTCCTCAGGTGGGGGATTGGGAGCTTTGGACTGCTTGGTGCGAGTACCAGACAAAAAGCTAGCCCTAAGCTGAGTGACAGCCCACAGAGCCACCCAAAGCTGAGTGAGGGACAGCCCTAATGCAGAGAAGAGCCAAACACCATTAGTATCTTGCAGAGGGAATAACTATGATTAGGTTCCCCATGAAGCATACACAGAAAATACCCCCAAGAGCAAAGAAAAGGGTAGATGAAGTGTACCCAGTTTGGAGATGGAGAAATGGCAGAAGACTGCAAGGTGATGTAAGAATAAAGACGGGGTCAATGAGGGCTGAGGGCTTCGCTCACCTTGCAGGGCAGGGCCTGCTTCTCAGACCTGGGAAGACAACCAAACCAATTTCCTCCTAGGGCTGGAGGGGGTGGAGAAGGTACATGAATGTATTAGTCCAGGCCTTTCTGTTGGTTGATTCTGTGGAAGGTCTCTGCAGGTTGTGGTTGAACTGTGACTAGTGCTGGTACTACGGCTTAGAGTAGTATCTGAAAAGTATTTTCAGAAGGCAGGTAAGGGTCTGCTTCTTCAGGATAAAGTGAATTATGAAAAGGTCTGGTATTTTTGGACCCAAAGTTTATTGCCTGAACATCAGTCGTGCAAAATGTTAAAAGAGTATACCTTGATATTTTTGCACTGTTCTGAGTCCAATGATTTAGAATAATTAGAATTTATATGTATATCGAGTAGAAAAATAACACATCTGTGTGCCACACAGACTGAACATACCGTGGATGTAATTAAAAGCTCTGCACCTGCTGCTTAAGTGATCACATTAATCTGATACAAGCAACATCAGAGTGGTTGACAGAAGTGCCCAGGACAAGGGATTTCTAAAGGCGATGCTTGCCAGGAGTTAGCAGTAGGTGCAGGAGTGGAGACAGCTCTGTGCTGAGCCGGGTGGGTGGGAGAAGTTGGCCAAACACAAGGTAAACACCCATGGCCTCTTGTGGGGAATGGTAAGACATTGGTTTCCAGAGGGGGTTTCAGGACACCTTGGGTATGTGAGCTGTCTAAACTGGCAGTCTCCAAAGCAGGGTGTGCACACACCAGGGATGTGCAAGACAAGCCACTGGGGTGCAGGAAGGAAATATTTTTGTACCTTTAATGAAACAAATTTAAAAATTAAACAAAAATTTCACCTTTATCTCACCCTATTTTAATTTTGTTTTTTTGGTATATGTTTTATAATTTTCACATAATATGAGTACAGTCATCCATGTATATAATTTATAAATAAATAAATATACATATATTGGGGGGTGCATGCTCAAAATTTTTTTACTACACAATCAAAAAAGTTTGGACATCACCATTCTAACTCGCCACCGAAAAATACTAGAAGAGGGAGTTCCTAGAATCCTGTTTCTCACCTAACTTCTGCCATGCACTAGCAGCTTCTGTGAGGTGGAAACCTATGTTTTTTGGGTCCTAGCTTGCTGCTGTGGCTACAACTACTACTCTGCTTCTTGTCAAATGACTTTTCTTAAGATATCACCTTCTGTTTTATTGCATGTGGAAGTTTACAACTGACCTAAAGAGAGGACATAATTTTCTGCTCGCTTCAGTTCCTCCACTTTGCGGTGCACGCACAGGCTGGCTGTGCAGCTCCTGGCTGGCTGCTCTGCTTTCTCACCCATAAAACCAACCCTGACAGCAAAGCTAAAATATGAGGCTTTTGCGATGGCATGAGCTACTCCATACTTTACAACAAATGTTATAGAAATAGACATGTGACCTGCCGCTTATAAACCCATGATATCCATCACTGGTATTGCAATGGGTCACTATTTCTGTGATTTACACCTTCTGAAAGCTCTGCATCAAATGCTGCAGAGAGTGAAGGGACTCTGCCTATCTGTGAGGAATACAGGAAAGACAACCACAGCAACAAAAACCACGTGTCAAAACTTGAAAGCCATTTAAGAATAATTCTAGTTAACACCAGAGATTAAAAATTGGTAAGTATTTTATCAGGGGAGCAGGGTCATTTTCTGTGGGGGATGGATGTGCACTGACTGCAGCCACCTTGAGAGCTCAGCTGGCAGGACCAGCTTATGGGGTGGTGAGCAGTGGTCAGAACCTT
The DNA here is from genome assembly GCF_000695765.1 of Mesitornis unicolor. Classification (NCBI taxonomy): domain Eukaryota; kingdom Metazoa; phylum Chordata; class Aves; order Mesitornithiformes; family Mesitornithidae; genus Mesitornis; species Mesitornis unicolor. The sequence goes on along the minus strand of NW_010188874.1, from coordinate 4,187 downwards.
TGCAAAGCCACAGTGCCAGTGGAAAAGCAACCAGCTTGTTTTTATATTTGTATGGATGACCATGGCAGCAGGGCTGCAGAATGAAATGCTTCTAGCAGCATTGCAGCATTTCGTATTGCCGGCTCTTGCACCACCCTTAGCAATTCCTCCATTTTTTCCTACAGAGATACCGAGGGGATCAATTCAGTTGGCTGTGGTGTGCCAGTCTGTGTCAGTAATTCTCTCCCAAAAAAATAATTACTGACTTCTCTTTTACCTGTTTCATGCCCATCAGCCCAATATTTATGTCTCCGTGAAATACAGTTTTACACTATTTCTGATGAAAGCTCTTCACTATTCTGCTCTTCAGCTGGAAAAAATTATGAGTGCAATTCCAGCAACTTCAGTGAAATTAAGCCAGCTATGACTAGTTCATGAGCTAGCTATGCATTTTTCTACTCCACAGTGGACTCATCTCACAACTGCTACCACTGCGCAAGCATCTCATTTATAATTTTGTTATCAGATGCATCTCCACAAGGGCTCACTCTCTTATTTCCCGTTTCCCAGCAGGTGAAATGCAGATGAGCCTCAGTACTTGATTTATACATTTTATTCTCTCTATGGAGCCAGAAAACAGTAGTCATATATATTAATTTCTCAAGATGATACAGAAGAATCAAAAATGTGCTGCCCAGTTTAATATGATTGAAATCTTCACTTACTATATCTAATTTGAAAAAGAAATATTTTTTACCTAGCTTTCTTCTGTTCATAATAGCAACCACAGAAACATCTCACAGTCCTGTCTAGAAAAATTAAATAAAGGCTTTTCAGCTGAAGTAGATAACGCTTACAGTACAGAAATAGACTGTTTCTAGTCAGCTGGATTAAAGGAAAGAAAAGATCAGCGAGAATGAAGTTGCATTGCAGAGTTGTCTCTATCTAGGCAGCAGACTGCGATTTCCATAAACTAAAGAGCAAATTCTCTTCTCATCACTGCTTTGCAGGTCAAAGACCTATTTTTAATTCCCTTTTCTTTCTTTTCTTTAATTCCCTCATTGCTTCCTCTTCTGTTCTTTATTTGAGAATCGAAGAACAGTGAAGCGTAGAAAAACAGACTCAATTATTTTATAAGTATATTTAGTTGTGTAGGTAATAGCTTATTTTCCAACTGCAAATTTAACAGAAGGGAGGAAATATCCTTTAACAGTAGTACCTATTGCAAGCCATGCTCCTCAAGGGTGTTATTGTCTCTTGGTCACTTAAAATCAGTAAGTGAACTGTTGTTTACTAAAATAGTTGGTCCTGTAGACACCACTACCTACTCATCACTCTCCTTGCTGCTTCCCTTGAGCCAACACTACCTGTGCCCCATCAGCTGCTGAAAATTCACCTTTCAGTGGCAGTTACGAAAGTAAAGATTAGGTTTCAGCCAGATAAAATGTAAGGTGTGAATCTCATGGCTTGTCAAAAATGCACTGAGACTAACCAGAAACTGCAGGAGATTAAACTTTTCTCCCTAAGTTAAAAGTTGCAGGAGAAAGCCCTGGCAAAGCAGACTGTCACTGTCTCCCTTCCCCTTGCAGAGGAGCCACACAGAAGGGGATGTTGTCCCCTAGCAGTGAGACACAGCACCCTCCACTGCACTGCAGGGGATGTCCAGGATGCCTAGGCCCGCTCTGCATTATTTTTAATATCATCGTTGTTGTTAATATTTACTTCTACTACATTATTATGATGCTGTATTTTTAACATCTAAGTCTAAGCAATTAAATAGTATCATTGCCAACTTTTGAACTTCAGTATCCAAGTTCAAAAGAACTTTTCTCTAAGATAAAAAAAACCTAAAGAATTTTTTTTTATTCCTTCAAGAACAACATTCTTGGTCTTGGTTAGGCTATTCAAGCACAGAAACTGTAGGCCAAATATTCATGCTTTTCCAGTTGTAAGCATGTAAAATAACCATACTTTTGATGGAAAAGGTGTTGCAGAATACCTACAGTGAGTGCATACTTAAAAATCTTGAAAACTAATTGCCCACATTTGTTTTCCCCAAATGTATATACATGTGGACAAATATCAGAACATATAAGATGTTCACTGTAATACATAGACACATCTGTGTACATAACAAGCTAGGAGAAATATCTATTGACAGAATATAATGAATAATATATCGTCTAAATTCTTGCTCAGTAATAAATCTATCCACATGCCTTGCTATCCCAATAAATTATTCAATTAATAAACTATTGGCTTGTCGAGCTGGCATGTTTCTCAACTAAATTAATAGCAGAGTTTATGGACTCTGCTTCATTAATCTGTTTAGGGATGGTACTTAGCACTAAGGAAAAGCAAAAAAAAAAAGATAAAATTATCCAAGCAGCCTGCAAGGATTACTGTTTCTGAGTGTCTTCTGCATTTGGTTACAGCTCAGGGCAGCCACCACACAGGTCCAGACCAGACAAGCAAGGGCTGACTCTTCCATTGCCCCATGTGGGAAGCTGTCAGTGCAAGCCCTTTCCCTCACATAGCTTTCCACCCTGCAGATGGTGAAGATGTGAGCTGGGTTAATGCCATCCAATTTTTCTCCACAACATGCTTTTGCAGGTCTATCTCCATCATGGGAGGAGGCAGAATTGCCCAGGAGGATCTGCTGCACCATGGCTTGGACAGAGCAGATAAGGAGCACCTACAAGGGCAGGGGAGCCCACAGGGACCATCACTCTCATGGACTCATATGTGGCAAATCTCAGGGACCACACTCACTGTGAGCCCTTCAGGCAAGGGAAGACTAGTTCTGCTAAGATCAGTGTTACATTTAACACTGAAACAATTAGAATAAATGAAGACAGAAAAGCAAAACTTTATAGTAATAGCAGGAGAAAATGTAACCATCTTTTATACTAATGAAGGCTGGCTGGGGAACTTCTTTCCATTTATCAGCAGGTTTTAAGCATTTAAAATATTGTATTGTGATTTCTATATACTACCTGACCTTCTGCACTTCTGCATAATTTTTACACAGTGTCTGTAATGAAATTCAAACAAGGTTATCTGAGACTTTCTATGCATATTCAGCTGTGCTTGACTCACAGCTCCTGGGAGTCTAGAAAAAAAATATATGCATGGCAGTTTTCTTAGCTCTCCACTTAAAGCACAGCTACAGACACCTCTGTGTGTTTGCATCAGTGTGATGGAAGATGAATGCAAAAGCCACTTTATTCTCATGCTAGATCTCGTCACTATAAAGACACCACACACTTGTTCTGCAATGAAAAGGAGGAGTACATGGCACATTTGTAGGTTAAGCAAAAAGCATGTTTGGTAGAGATTTACACATAGCTGTTGTAAATTCTGTAAACCATGCTAACTTTGTCTCTGCATTTGACTAAATAATAAATCCCAACTGAGTATCTGAATTCTGAAATGTTGACAGGTCTTGCTCAGTAGAATACCTACTAAGGTTGTCCATGTTGCCAAAGTGAAAAGCAACTCCTTTATGCTGCATGGCTTAATCTCCATTAACACATCCTCCCCAAAGCCCTTCTAAGGCCCATTACACACACTGTATTGCTGGAGTAAAGGAGTTTTTGGAAGGCCACATCATTAACCAGATGCAAATTCAAGCAAAGAGCTGGGAGGCCTGGTCTCATCCCTCACTAACACCTCCCGAGGCAGAAACAGCTGTGTCCTTTGGGCTCTCCTCGAGGAAGGATGTTTTCTTTCAAAGCAGTCATAACTGCTTTTCTTTCCTTTCGGCCTCCCAGAGGACAGTGGAGAAAAACTTCAGGGCTGCCTTCTGCCTCTGTTCAAGTCACAGAGAGCCCGGTGCCAGCCCAGCTGTGAGCAATGTGGACAACCAGCCCTCCCCTCTCCACATGCTAATTTTACTTGGCTGACAGCTTTGACAAGAGAGCCCTGGAGTGTCAAAGTTGTGAGTCTCCAGGGTCAGGTTTACTGCCTCTTAGCAACCACAGAAAAATTGGCTTCAACTTTTTTTTTTTTTCCCCCAATCCATCACTGGGTTCCAAAGAGCATCTGGTATTTACTGCTGGAGAACATGGGGGCATCAGACAGGGAAGGCAGAACAAGCTCAGAAAGACAAAAAAGATAGGAAACACAGCAGACAGGTGGCAGAGATGGAAGAGCAAAGGTCAGGACCATAGGGAGGAAGATATCACAGAATCACAGAACGTTAGGGA
>NW_010188873.1:0-1104 GCF_000695765.1 Mesitornis unicolor | reverse complement strand
CTGCAGGCTCTGGGGGTATCAGGGGGTTCCAGGGAGGCTCTAGGCACCCTTGGAATCTGGGGTCAGCAGGGAACTCCCCCCACAGCACCAGCCCCTCTCAAGGGCACAGCAGCTTTTGGAGACAGAGAGGGATGAGGTTTTCTGGGGAGGTCAGGAGAGATCCATGGCACCAAAGGATGTCAGTGGCACCCTGTGTGTCTTTTTCTCTTCTTCATGAGATCCTGAGAGGTCTGCAGTCCCCTGTGTCATTCCTGCCCCACTGATGATTAACCCCAGACAGAGAAGTACCTGCAGCTACATTTATTTTAATAAAATATACAGTGAGACTGGCTCCTCATTGACACAATTGCTACAGTCAGATAGACCAGTGGATTCTTCTGTAGGAGGGAATGAATAATGAAAATCCTATGAAGACAACATCACCAAAAGTTGAAAAAGACAAAAAAATACAAAGAAAGAAAGAAAGGCTTGGGCTGTCAAAACATAGACTGGGAATCATTTGCAGAGGAAGGCTGGCAGTATATGGCCGCTGAAAAAAGCCCAGTTATCAGTTTCTTCAGAGCATCCTTGAGCTCCTGGTTCCTCATGCTATAGATGAGGAGGTTCAGTGCTGGAGGCACCACTGAGTACACAACAGCAATCGCCAAGTCCAGGGATGAGGAGGAGATGGAGGGTGGCTTTAGGTAGGCAAAGAAGCCAGTGCAGATAAACAGGGAGACCATGGCCAGGTGAGGCGGGCACGTGGAAAAGGCTTTGCGCCGTCCCTGCTCAGAGGGGATCCCCAGCACAGCCCTGAAGATCTGCACATAGGAAAAAAGAATGAACATAAAACACACAAATGCTAAACAGACACTGACCACAAGAAGACCAACTTCTCTGAGGTAGGAGTATGAGCAGGAGAGCTTGAGAGCTTGAGGATCTGTGGGATTTCACAGAAGAACTGGTCCAGGACATTGCCTTTACAGAGGGGTAATGAAAATGTATTGGCAGTGTGCAGAAGTGAATAGAAGAAACCACTGCACCAGGCGGCTGCAACCATGTGGACACAAGCTCTGCTGCTCAGGAGGGTCCCGTAGTGCAGAGGTTTGCAGATGGCAACGTAGC
>NW_010188872.1:0-19447 GCF_000695765.1 Mesitornis unicolor | reverse complement strand
AGCAGGAAGGAGCCAGGTTCTTCTCTCTGATGTCAAATGATATGACAAGGGGCAATGGGAGCAAGCTGTAGAATAGGAGGTTCAATCTGAATGTGAGGAAAAACTTTTTTACTGTGAGGGTGACAGCGCACTGGAACAGGCTGCCCAGAGAGGTGGTGGAGTCTCCTCCTCTGGAGACATTCAAGACCCTCCTGGACATGTTCCTGTGTGATCCTGTGTTTAGGTGATCCTGCTCTGGCAGTGGGCTTGGACTAGATGATTTTTCGAGGTCCCTTCCAACTCCTAATATTCTGTGATTCTGTGATTCTGTGATATCAAATGTGAAAACACTGATGACGTAAGCAGGAAAAGTCATCTTTTCTTTCACTGCATGCATGGTTCTCCCATTAAAACAGACATATTTATAGCATTTGGAGCTACATATACTGCAGGCTTATAATCCAAAACCTGTTTCGGACAGTGTGGAAATGTTACTTTAATCTTTGAGTAAAACAAAAATAATTTCCTTTCTTCTGCCATGCACTTTTAATTTGCTCTCTCAGTCTTCTGCATAGTGGTTATGATAAAGACAGCAGACAAAAACAAGTTTCACACTAGCCAGTGGAAATACAGATTTTACCTTATGTCTTTTTAAACACAACTTTAAGAATTGAATCACAGATAACAAAAATCTACTTAGATTTGAAATGTCACTATGTAATTTGAAGATAAAGTGATTTAGTAGTGTAGATTAAACATATTAGATTTTATCTGGCAAATTGTGCTCACAACTAGAGACTTCCAAAGCAAAATAATCTAATATGATATAATAATTAGATCAGCTTTAATACTATGATAGGCTTAGCAAAAGCTTGTATGAATGTTTTGTAGAACTATGATTTTCTGTGTTTAATTGTACAGAAAAAAAATGTTTAATTAATTATTCCCTGACTATCTGTACAGGTCAGAGAAACTTCCCATTTTTCTTCAAAAATGTAAAACTTGAGAGACATGTCAGTGCCTTTGCTTCAGTGAATGGTACTTCTCTGTTAAAGGAACAATAGGGAACTAAAAATAGGGAAATAAAAAGGAAAGCGATTAAGCAATGTGAAAAAGGTGAAATGTTTTCAATTACAGTGAGTAGGAGATAAGTAAATGTTCTCATATTTCGTACATTTCATACTCAACATTTTACTAAGAATTAGAAAGGCCATAAAATTTAGCCTAATTATATACAGAGATATAGATTAAGTGACTATTGTTTCCACAGCAATTTTGACAATATAATAAAAACATGGTAAGTCAACTGCAGTAAGCACAATAGTTACAGGATGCTTTCAAAAACACCTGGAGATTTCTTTAATTGCAGAATATATTGAGGTTCCAGTTTGCTAAGAGCAACATTAAGACTTCCTAGTTTTACATGGGATTTTTCACCAAGTGGAATAATATATAATATCCCAGCAAAAGAGAATTAGATTTTGCTACTTATGTGTGTAATCTCAGCAGCCTGTAAGTGCTGGCAGTGCCTCAGTTTACACACTGAGAAGGTGGTAGAAATCTCTGGCAAGCAGATTTTACGTGCACTATGCTGACATTTGCACTTTCTCCTGTAGGTTCAGGTTTCAGGTGAGAAACAGCACAGGGTTGTTTCATGTGACTATAGAGATATGAGTTGTTCAGCACTGTTGTTAGAGCATGCATCTGAGGAAAATCTTTACAGAAGTAAATGTGAAGCATCAGAGAAACTCTCATACCAGGTCCCATCAGGAAAGGGACTCTGCCAGTTCAGAAATTAGTTGTAATTGTGTTGGCGGCTGCAACTTCACAGTGCTGCAGGTACATGCCTAACAAGTTAAATATTTACAAGTCAGTGAAAAGCGGTGCAGGAATTGACTTTGAGGCAAGTATTGATGCTATTTATTCAAATTAGATACTGCTGTTTTGTGTGAAATCAGAACATGCTTGAAAATGTTGCAGTAACTCTATTTGCCACTCATTAACTCATAAGCTCAGCCTAAGGAGTCAGTCAAATTACATTATTTTCTTGATCTTTCTTCAAGACAAGTGTTGGTGCAGCAGCAGTACCTCTTTGCTATATGAGTGGTGCCATGCATCTGAAATGGTCTGAGGTTTAATGACTGAACAAGATATGTTCTTATTCTTTTTGTTATTTTATGACCTACTCTCCAGTGCTCTGACCTATAGAGATAAAATGTGAAATTAAAGCACCTCACTGAACAAATTTTAGTTGCAAAATTTGCACTGGCAGGGTTGGCAGATTTTGGTACAGTAGAATAGAAGCTACCTGCAAAACTGTTTGGATGTCAGTGACTAATGCCATTCATATTATCACTGCAGGTTTTCCCTGCAAAATGCATGTAGGTGAGACTTTTCCTCAGTAGAAACCAAGGAAATTAATTTTCCTTTTGTTACTGCCAGAGCCCTGAGTGGGTTCTCCCCCTCCTGCCATTCCTAGTATTGGGATGCCTGGGTTCAGGGCCATACTGCTGCTGTCTGGACTTGCAACATCTTAGCAGGGGCCTCCCCTTGCACTCAGGAGCAACCTCAGAGCTTTGGCCATCAGCCCCTCCCTGCCCCAGCCATGGGCATCACTGTCTCGATTCACTGCCCCAACCATCTGGCCTGCTGTGCTAAGAAAATATATGATGCTATGTTAAGAAAATTAGAAGTGTTCTATAATACTGTACTGCACTGAGTTTGTCAACCCCAAAACTAAGTGGAAAGATACTGCCTACTGAAAGCTTATTAAACATACTTGTAATCTCTAGCTCAGGAAATTAATTGGTTTTTGAAAGCTGGGCAAGTATATTGGAAAAAAAAATTATTACAATGTTTGACCTGTTATTGTATCTCTCCCTAAGCAAGTTGGTTTTAAATTGTTAAATATAGTGAGATGGATCTTTCAGTTTGACCCAGTATTGGCATTTCTCTGGTGACAGTAGTACAGGCGGAAGTCCCAGTACACTGCCACTGATGTTATGGAAGTGCAGAGATCATGTACAAGCATGAAGATGAGTTCCTACATTCTCCAAATACTATGTGCTTCTTTGGCCTGCACTTGTCTGAAATAATAAACAGTGAATAATGGCTGATGTTTTTAAAATAGTATTGGCTCAGTATTTATTTCATGTTTAAGGTATAGATTCAGTGAGGCAAGAATTTCAAATGTAAAAAAAGTGACCTCAGAACTCCTCTCCTACAAGTCATTATGAAGAGGAGAAAGTGAGAAAAGGAAAAAAAAATACTTGTAAGCCATATTTCTTATAACATTAATATGCATAAATCTTTCCTAGAACTAAGAGATTTATCAGAAAACTCTAGAAAAAACAGCCTCCTTCTAAGACAAATTTACATCTTTTTTGTAAGAGGACTTTTTGTAATACACTGACTAATATTCTATTCATTTATATGCAAGGAATAGAAAGGTTTTGCACACTAAAGGGATTGTTTTATAAACTTTTTTATGCCTAAGAATGTCACTATTATATGATAAAATTTTTTGTCCCTCATACTTTTCTCATTTCACAAGTAATAACGGTGGGAAAGAAACCTCATGAAAGTAGATTGTGATCTAAGGCTTCACAAGCAACAACAATGCTGGAGGCTTCATTCATTAAGGTAGTTCATTCTGTTCCAATGCTGTTGTTTATTTTTTGGCCAAGTTGGCAATGTCTAAAAGAATATATAGACTTATTGTCACACTACCTGACCTCAGTCAGTTCTAGCAATGTTTTTTTTTCTGCATTCTGATCCTGTTCTTCCACATATTTCTCTCAGGGTTCTCTTTGAGTCCTATGTCTCTCTCTCTCCTCCTTTAGCTTTAGTTGCTAAAGCTAAAACTCCAAGCATTTCTAGTCTTAAGTTCTTGAACCTTTTTCTATAAACTTTCGCTGAAACATCTGTGCTAGCCAGGTACTGGTCTACCACCATATGTGTTTCTTACAAAACCATACTCTCTGTCTCCAAAAACCATACTCTCTGTTATACATGAAAGCATAATCAGAATCTGAGGAAATTCTTATTAACTCTTGTTGAAATGGCTTATTTTTGAGCTCTTTGGCTAAAGAGCCAAGTTTTGGTATCATAGAAGCAGGCTGTTGAAGAAAGGGTTACATGAAAGAGAGTATCAGAGTTTCATACTGAACAACAGCTTCCACAATGTGGAAGGTAAGTGAGAAATCAGTATCTCGAAAAGCTGTATGAAGCAAGAGGAGTATAAAAAATTGCCACCTACTCAAAAAAAGCTTTTAACACATTCTCATTACAAAGTAATCTGTCCTAAAAAAAAAATAAAGAAAACTGAATTTTCTTAGTATGAACAAATACATGCTGTTTCAAACAAAAAAGCGTAAGACTAAGACCTCTTTAACAAAAAATGTGTGAAGCTGGGCTAAGAGCCAGGTTAAAACTGAAGGTAGATTTTTAATAGTGATGCTACAAGAGACATGCGGCTTTACATCTTATTTTCAGGACAAATTTTGGCATATTCTAATGTGGCTATGTCAAATTACAGTGAATGAGATTTAGACTTCTTCATTAAACATCCATAAAGACTGCCAGGAACTTGTTAAGCAATGTACTTGGTTAGCACTCTGGCTATGTCTGCACATTGTACAGTTTATTTCAAGTTATTAGTTCCTGCTGTCAGTAGCTGTGAATCTTAAGCATTCTGTGGTCACATAAATATGATAGGTCAATGTGAGCTCTAAATAAAAAGAAAAGACAAAGATTTGACCAAAGTGTAAAACATCATCTTTGCAACAGCTGAGAAAACCTATGTATTCTGGAGCTAATTCCAAATGCTTTTCATCCAGTCTGTGGGATGCATGCTGCTTTCCTCAGTCATCTTGAAGAAAAAACAAAGTGTTTGTCTTGAGTTAACCTAGGATCTGACTTCTTCAACATATGAGCATACTAATTATGCCATTTGTTTCTGGCAAATCAGGATTAGAGTTCATAAACTTGTGCAGTTAGTAACACTGTTAGACCTGCAAAAATTTTAGCAACACTCACTTGTCTCAATTCACTTTTTAAAGGCAGTACTCTGGAGGGGACACTCTGGACTGTACCATGATGAGCAATGGAGTATTTCTAGATACTACAATTCCACAGGAAATGTTTTATTCTTACTCTCAAAATGCAGTAATTGTAACTGATCTCCAAAGTCAACACTGTTTTAATTTTTAATAATGTCAAACTGACTAAAACAAGCAGTTAAACAGTTTCAAACTGAAAGACTTGATGGTTTTTCTACTGACATTTCATTTTCCTGTTTGCTGCAATAAACTTTTTAAGGCAATGAGAAGAAACTCCAATTTATGAAGAAGTAATCTCCCCAATTGACTAACCCAAAGTTATGAGACGAAAATTATCTTTGAAGTTTTGACTTCTCTTTTGATCAGGAAAACATTTCTTTATCATGGAAATATTAACTCAACTGGAAAACTGTAACTGTCCTAGTGCTGTCTCCCATTGCTATTCTAGTGGTAAATTATAACAAGGTGAGAGAAAAACCTAACTTCCCTGCTTGAGCTAGGGTTTGGACCAGAAGATCTTGAGAGGTGCCTTCCAACCTCAACTATTCTGCGATTCTGTGAAGTATTAACAAACGGTTTATGGCTTTTATATCCGATACTCTGTACTAATTACATTATAATTAATACCATTGTAAAAAGATTAGAAGCTATTAGCTGTGTGAATGGGAAATTACATTTGTTCTTGTGATTTCACAGCACAGATGTCCAGCTTCTGCCAATGTGCATCTACATTTCTTAGCTATTTTCTTTTTTTTTAGTTGGTCTACAGTCTAAGATATGAGATTGCAGCTGGTCAATCAGCTCTTATTAATATCTGCTCAGCAGCAAACATATAATGGATTCCTTTTTTGAGAGGTAAGTCAGATGCTTTGCTTTTCTTTCATGGCTATGAATGGTGGTGATGAACAGAATCTGTTCGTTAGGAAACTAGGAGCATGGTAAGTAATATGAAATCTCCCACATAGGTGGGACATATCATTCTTTAAGGTGTTAAACCTTAGTGTGTGCTGGGCAAAACTAACTTGCAATCTCCATTTGAAACAGCACCTGTTATTTGAATTGTGTTTTACAGAGAGCTATAACCATAGCAAACCTCTCTAAATCTGGATTGGAGCAGGTTTAGTACTAATTAGAACTTCAGAGGTGGCTGCAATCTAAACAGAGTTTTAAATGGTGTGCAGAGATGTCATTGATGATTCTGCAGAGATTGTGTTCAGTTCCACCGCAGCAGAGTGATATTCATAGTCCAGCAGGTTTGCTGTATATACATGCATATATACGTGAATATCTCAGACAGTAAGGATCTACAAGGTCACCTCTTCTCAGTTACTATCTGTTCTCTTGCTCTAAATAATGTAAAACTTTTTGTTATGCATTCTTAGTTTGTATTCCTATTTATCTATGCTATTGTGCATCTTTGCTTGTTTGTTTTTTTAATTTCCCCTGCAGGCATTTTCCTTTGCATCTAGGTGTTTCATGGATAAGTCCATTTTACCACACCGGTAGTGTATCTAATCTCTAGAATCCACTATCCAGTTGCATCTTTTACATATTCAAGCACTTGACATTTGTGTTTGGAAGTGTCAGTCATTTTGTGGACAAAATGGGTGGATTCAGCAGCTGAGATTCCTTGTATTGTGTTTTCTGTGAGGGGGTTTTTGGTTGTGTCTTTGGTAATGGGGGAAGGGCTATGGACATGGCCCTTTAAGAAGCTACCTGAAAAGCTCCCCCTTTGCTTTTGTCAGACCCACCTTTGACCAGGGCCAAGCCAATCAGCACCCCTGTTAATTCATGTATTTAAGGGGGGTGTAGGACATGTCTCTCTCTCCCTCTGCTACCAGCCCTGACCGGCGCGGCTGCAGGTGTGGGTGACGTGGCCCTGGCCTTGCCCGGCTCAGCTTGGTTGGCCCCGACCACAACTTAAGCTTAAGCTCTGCTGCAATTTAATCCTGAAAAAAAGAGAGAGAGAGCTGGGACCTCCATAACCATCAGGAGAGACCTGCAGTGGAGAAAGGAGTGGGGCCTGAGGAGAACAACTTTGAAGAACACCAAGGTCGGTTTGAAGGAAAGAAAAAGAGAGGGAGGAGGAAGAGGATGCAGAACCCTGGTATTCCCTTTGCAACCCGTGGCGAGAGCCGGGTCGATTGGTCGTGTGTGAGGGAACTGTGACCATGGGCAGACCCAGATTTGGAGTTTTGTGGACTTGGGCTGAAACAGTTTTGTGTGTGAGGGAAACTGCAGCTGTGGGCAGACCCATATTGGACTTTTGAGGACTTTTTCCCCTATGGAAAGGGGGCCACGTGGAAGCAGAGAGAGAGACACTGGGCTGAATTGGGTTTTTTTTCCCTACTCTTTGTGAAGCACGTGGTGGAAGACCAACTGCAACCCCCCACTCCCATCTCTCTGCGCCTCAAGGCAGAGAGGGAGGGGGAAGGTGTAGAAACTGGGAACAAAAGCTGAGCCCAGGAAGAAGGGAGGGGTGGGGGGAAGGTGTTATGACTTTAAGATCTATTCGTATCTCCCATTGTTCTACTCTGATGTTGGTAACAAATTAAAATTGTTTGTTTTTTTCATTCCTTATGATGAGTCTGTCTTTTGCCTGTGACCTGTTTCAGTGGTGAGAAGCCTTCCCAGTCTTTATTTTGACTAGCCCTTTTTTGGGGCATTGTGGTGCTCAGTTATGCACTGGGCCTAAACTACGACATTCCTCAACTCCCCTGATCTTTTGCTTTCTTACACAAAAAACTGAATGTAGAAATAAGAACCATTTCAACTGTCTCATCTGATAGTTCACAAGGATCTTCTTATTAAATACAGAATACATTTGCAGTGTTCAGTGAGACTCTTCAGGGCAACTATAAGCTGTGAATATCGTTTTCTTTTTAGATCATATTAAAGTCATGTAGAAGTTGGGCACCAGGGAAGGGGCTGCCCACAGATTTCAACTAAGACTAGTGAATGGTAATTTTTGAATGACTTTATTTTTAATTTTTTTTCCCCAAGGATAGAGGAGAACATTAAAAAGGCAAAATTATATTTTTCTTCCAAAACAAATGAAAAATAATTAGAATAATGGAATTGTTCTCTTCATTCACTTTACTCATGGGAGTCTTCCCATAATTTTCAGTTTAGCCTACTATGGTGAGTTGTTTGACTAAACCTGAAGCTGAAACTCAAGTCGTCTGATATAGAATCCTTAAGCAACAATTATTTTTGTAACAAAACATTTGTACTAAAAAGGGCCTCTAGTAAAAATTATACAGATAATTTTCAGATACAATTTAAAGGTTCCTATGCTTGTCCGCTCAACCTAATGCATCCTCACATTTCTTAACATAAGCACAGTTAAACTATACATACAGTTCATCTAGTGTAATAAACTGTTTCCAGTGATGCTTATTAGCAGATTATGAAAAATACTTTGGTGGTATTCTAGCCTAGCCTCCAGCAATCTGTAGCTCAGGGTCAAGTTGAACCAAAGGCAGTATTTGAATTTAATAATTTTTGTCAGATTATTTTGTTAAGAGCTTTCCTAATCATTCTTATTTTGAAAAATAATTCCTTGATACTATATCTTGGTTATATCCCTCTTTTTCTATTTAGTTCTTTACAAAGTAAAGATTAAAAAAATTCCAAAAAACTCCTCTGAGATGTATAACTTTAGGAACATATAACTGTGCTGTCTTTTTTTAAAAAATTTAATGACCGTATTCTATTTACCTTATTTTCCTGTTCTTTCCTCCATAAAATTATAAGTAGCAGGCTGTTATGTTTACTGAGTTCTACTAAAAACCATTCATGTAAATTAAGCTTGATCAACAGTAATCAAACAGCATATGAACAATGATCTCAGTTAAATTACGTCTGCCAAATTAAGACCATAGAATCACACCTTCAGGGAGAATGGCCCAGTAGTAACTTGAAACTTGTTTTATAGTTTCCAAGTGCCTCATTGAATTTGTAACTACAGGTACTAGAGTGACATTTGTCCTAGAAAACAAAAGCCAAATCAATATATTCTAATATGCAGTAAGTGCATTCATTATGGACTTAGCTAATCCATCACCCTCTCTGCTTCCATTTCCATGCTTTTTTTCTAGGTCTAGAAAGATTTTACATGCTTGGGGTTTGTTTTTACCTGAAGTTATAGTGCAGAGGTCAGCTCTCACTGCAGATGAAACTAGTAATCTGTTTACTTGTCAGCAAGAGACTTTCAGACAGAGGTGACTTTATGTATTAGGTGCAGATAGCAAAGGTAACCAAGAGATGCAGCAGTCTGTCAGGCATTTCACACAGACGAGTGCACAGAATGGGCAAGCAACTGCACAGAACAGTATAGAAGTACTCAGCAAAGTGACTTAGTGAGATTAGTTTACAAGATCACCATGACAACTAACTTTTTCATATCAATCTGAAGGTATTTATGTGTATATCTGTTTTTAACATGCCAGACAATGACCGATAAAATACACCTGTATGGAAAGATAAAAGAATGTATTTGTAGAGGACAGTGTCTAAAATGTCATTTTGCAGATCACAATGATCATTAGCTGAATTCATGTCTGTCCTAGGAAGCAGGCTATGGAATGATGCTTAGTCAGCTGTGTCCAATTCTCCAACTACTTGCACTCCTAAATATCATTTTATATCATAAATGAAAGAAAAATATGTCAAAAGAGGAAATTTAAATTTGAAAATAATTATTTAATGCACAGCAGTGTCAGGTTTATGGTTTTCAGTCCATAAACATTGTCTTCTGATTACCAAACATGTATTTCCATGTATGTCAAAATTTGCCTCAGAATTTCTTTTGCTTGCACTGGAAAAAAAAATGCAGTAGAAGATAAATGTACAACAATAAAAATAAATATATAAAAAACAAACAACAATGAGAAATTCCATAATATGCCATGTTATGTTATTTTATTTTTCCTTGCATTTAAACAATGGAAGTTAGTCTTCACAGCTAAATACTGTACTAAGGTGTATGTCATACTTAGGTCAATGGAAATATTGTACATGAGTGTAATGGTAAATCTTGTCCCATCACAAATACTTGAGATCTCCTTCTTTGAAAGTAGTAAGCCAGCTGTATGTACTCAAGAGGAAAGATTATTTGATTTTGTTTATTGAAATATATTCTTTTCAATTGCTAGACTTAAAGATTATAAATTAAAAAGAATCAAAATAACAAAACCTTGCATTCTTCATATACATACTAGTTTCTGGACTACAGATGCTTCTATCTTCTATTTCTCTCTGCTAGGGAATACTAGAAACTTGTTTGCTTTCTTAACCTTGATGCAGACTGAGTGTTCCTTCAACTTTTACTTGAAATAGAAGGCACTTAACTTTTATAACAAATGTGTCATGCTATATGGGATAACAGCTCCTCATATGATGGAGCGTGATCTACTTTGACCTACCACAGCTGTCATGTTAGTGCAAATTGAAAGAAATACCACATTGGGGTTAAAAGCAGCTACAAGCAGATAATTGCCCATGAAATGTGTGCACTTCCTATCTCTAGTGGATTGATGAGCAAAAAGAATCCCTTGAATCTGCCAGAACACCTCTATTAGACTGATGGGATAAAAAAGGCTTTATGGAGAAGAGGCCTACTCTAATATTTAGCTTCAATTGAAAGCAATTGTTTTCAAATGAACTTAAGTTAGAGCCCACTACCAATTTTATTCTCTGCAGTCAAGAATTAACTTTCATGGCCATCCTTCACTTTAAAAACATATCATCCTTGATATCAAGGTCCTCGGCAGTATTACAGAAATTGTACTTTTAGGGAGATAGATTGTTCTTGAATAATTTCTCTGTTGTAATAGTTGTAATAAATATACTTAACAGCTTACAGCAGTTTTCTTTTCCCTATAGTAGTAATTAACTTTATTTTTTTTTCCTAGTTGAGTACTTCTATTCCAAGTTAGTGAAAACCCTAACAAGAAAAAATAGTGGTTTATTTTGTGGGAAAAATAATTACTATTTAACAGCAATATCCATCTGCATTTTTTGTTTAACACTGATGTGATAAAATGTCAACATTTATATCACCAGGGCAGTGATATAAATTCAAATATTCTGTCTACACCTGTTTGCAGAATTATCATTAAGATAAGGGCTTTTTTTTAATGCTTTACCTCATTGCCCTTGATGAAAACTTTATTTTCTCCATTCTGCTTCTTTTTGTTTGTTTGATTGATAAAATGATTAGTACATTAATTAGCAGTGTCAGATTTAAAGAATAATTTTTGCATCGCAGAGCATTGCTGGGATCAAGTTGCTGAAGGATCTAGTTCTGCTTCTGTTTGCTAGTTATCACAGTGAAGGGAAATTAAATCTGATCTCCAGCTATTACCAGAACTTAAATTGTAATATCCATTGTCTAATGTAAAAATTAGATTTGGGCATAATCCTTCAAATTACACTAGCAGATAACACATTTCTGCTTTGAATGCTGTAAAATTTAGAATAGATGAAGGCATAGCACACGACAAAATACTGCAGTAAGTGGTGTTAAAAGTTCAATTATCTCAAAGCCCTCCCTCCTGCATTTAAAGAGATTGGAATATAACGTGAGTTAATGGAGTCTCTAAACCCCTGTTAATCAAATCCAGCTCAGCCTTTCTTTCTACCTACTCTGACACCATTGCAAGGATAAAGACTGAGGTTGTAGGCCTGGCAAAACTCAGTTTTGTCTACACTTTCAAAAAGTGGTAAGCCAGCTCCATTTTTTCAGTTGTGTTTCAAGACCATCTAATTAAGTTTGACAGGTACCTGATTACAGTTGTTTTTCTCTTATGTTGAACTCTTGTTAAAGCTACATAATTTAACTTACTTTTGTCCTCCAGATTTTGAGGTATGTACAGCATTTTTCCTGACTCTCTCAACTTTCTATTGCAGCCCACACAGACTATGATCAGACATGTTGATTACAGAGAATGTTGTTTTAAATATAGAAATTCTATACCACAGTGACATTGGGCTCTGAATACCTTAATTAGCAAGTCACTTCCAAACTCTGTACTTTCTATGAAAAAAAACCCTCTTCATTTTTAAAATAACTTTTAAATGGGGTACAAATCTATGTTTTAATGACAATTGCAGCAGTTCGCTTGCTTTTTTATCCCCAAAGAAGTAATCTGTTCCATTGAAACTCATTGCAGAGTCTTTAGTTTCCCACTTTTTAATCACCTTTACTGAGTTTTAGTGGTGACTATGAGGTGAATAATTTATCACACTCTGAACAGAGGAAAAGAAGCAGTGTAAATGATCCTTCACAATTAAATTTAGAAGGTGACTTCAAAATCTTAGGGGATTGCCCAATATATTAAGAGTAGTCAATTTAAAACTTTAATTAGAGAAGTAGAGCCTGGTTTCATGTGTTGTGTATTTTAGGTTAACCCTGAAGGAGGTTTCATTAACAATTAGTCATCTCTATGCATTTGTGTTTTTAATATTTTCTTCTTTATAATGGGTCTGCTGCTTCTCTTTTTAGATAGAGGTAAGACTAAATACACTCACATAAAAGAAATGCAAAGCCATTAGTGAAAGGGCACATTTCAGGAGCAGTCAATTAGGATAGTCTGCTTTATTTAAATTCTAGCCAATTTATTTTTCTTACACATTTAATTCATTAGGAAAAGGTAGAGAAGTCAAGGACTCTATCAAGATCTTCTGAAATCCTTTTCCTTACAGAGACTTCTCTTTATCTTTTTTTTCCCTCATCTTTTCTGTGTAAATACTCCTCCTGATAAACTACTTTTTCTTTTTTAATTTCTTCTTTGGTATTGCCAGCATAAAATAAACCTATGACATGAAGTGACCTTAAATCTTGCACTGTGGTATACAAAAAAATATTTATATTATATTTGAAGGAAAACATTTAAGATTATATCCAGGTCTTGGCTATTTGGTATTATTTTTAAAGTTATCATGTCTCTCTTCAACATACAAAAAAAGTCTAATAGTAAATCTTTTCCCTCACTGCAGCTTTTTTTCTTGTAAGAGGTTGAAAGCATGATGGTACTTCAGTATTGTTTTTTGATAGTAAATATTAAGTGGTTTTAAAAGAAGTTATTTATATAGCAAAGCTGCATCCTTGTGGATAGAATTATAGAATCATATAGGTTGGAAAAGACCTTTAAAATCATTGAGTCCAACTATAAACTTAACAGTAGTGAATCCCACTAAACCATGTCCCTATGTGCTATGTCTACACATTTTTTAAATACTTTCAGGGATGGTGACTCTGCCACTTCCCTGGGCAGGCTGTTCAAGTGTTTGAAAACCCTTACAGTGAAGAAATGTGCCTTGTTGGCATTCCCCCTGATTCTTATGCCTAAACATGCAACCCTATCATCACCATCATCAAGCTCTAGACAGTCAAAACACTCCCTAACTTACAGGACTACCCCACCACCTCTTGTTCCTTCTCTGTCCCTCCTGAGGAGTTTACAGCCATCCATTGCAGCACTCCAGCTCTGTAAGCCATCCCACCATGTTTCCACGAAGGGTACTATATCATAGTTTTCTATTTACACAATAGCTTCCAACTCCTCCTGTTTGTTACCCATGCTACATGAATTGGTGTAGATACACTTTAGTTGTTATCCTCATCCCACCACCTTTTTTGAGGGACAAACCCTAATTCCTATGTGACAATTCTCAAGAACTTCTGTGATTTCTGATACATCAGTAACTCTTGTGACTTTGCTTTTGTATGGTTCTCTGTGCCCTACCTCCATTGAGATGGCATACTGAAGGACCTTGCTAGCACATCATCCCTCAAACACTGGTGTGCAGCCCTTAGGCTTATTTAGCCTGGTGAGTGAGCCTGGTTTTATCCCTTTCCCCTTCAAATTGAGTTTAAAGCTCTTTTAATGAGCCCTGCTAACTCCTGTGCAAAGATCCTTTTCCTCCTTTGAGACAGGTGGTCCCTGTACTTTGCCAGCAGACCCGCTGTTGCGTAGACCAACCCATGCTCCAAAAAACCAAAATTCTGTCAGTGACATCAGACTTGAAGCCAGGTATCGATCTGCTAGCTCTTTCTGTTTCTTCCCCCATAATTCCTTCCAGCTGGAAGGATAGAGGACAACATTGCTTGTGCTCCTGTTCCCTAAAACAGTGTTCCTAAGGCCCTGAAGTCTCTCTTGTTTGCTCTTGGACTTCTTGTTGCAACTTCCTGGCTGCCTATCTGAAAAATCAATAATGGATAATAATCTGAGGGTGTGCCAGGATAGGAAGCTTTGCCTCTATGTCTTTAACACAGGCCCCAAGGAGTCAGGAGAGGTCCCTAAGAAGTGGGTCAGGTCTGCATATTTGGCCTTCTGTTCTCCTCAGAAGAGAGTGTCCTATAACAATGACATGTCTTTTTTTCGTTATGAAAGCAGTTTTTATGGAGGGCATAGGCTGACTTAACCTTGGCAACACCATGGGTCCTCGTTTTTGTTTGCTTCCACTTGCAGAGCCTTGTGCTTGTTATGCAAGGTCACCTAGGAAGGTGAGAAAGTCTCTGAGGAGATGCACATGCTGTGGCAGCCAGGAACTTGTTGCCATTGCCCCCTATCCCTTAAGTCACCATGTTCTGCCAGACAGAGGGAGGATAGAGAATCCTCCATATCATGTTTCCTGTCTGCCTGTGAGGCCTGTCTCAGGGAATGTAGGGTGCAGTTCCAGTAGTCTATTTCCTTCTCAGATTCCCTGATACTCCTCAACCTATTCACCTTCTTCCAGAGCTCTGTCACTAAGTGAAGGAGTCCCTCTACCTGGGCAACACCTTTCACAGATGTGCTCACTGCTGCTGTTTGGTACTGGCATAAGAGTAGGGCACACCCTGCAGCCTGGCACCTGGATGGCATCATGTTCCCACTGGAGCTCTGTCTGCAAAGCTGTGTCAGTCATGGTGGGTGTAGAGCTTAGAGAGGCCATGGCTCTCTGCTGGGTGGACACCATTGCTCCCTGCTCAAACTGACAGAGCTTCAGTGCCCTGCCTGCATACCCTTCTGCATGAACTGCTACACAAACTGCCGAAGTACGCCCTTGCTGATGCATCACGCACTGTTTGCATACCTTGTTCACATCACTTCTGGTCATTAGTGCTCCTCAGGTATTTATTTTATATGTGTGAGAACTTGGCTGCAGTTGTTCCTGGCCCTTCCCAGGTCTCACCAACAGCTGCCACCTGAGCTGTGGGCTCCTTGGAAGGCCTCTTGGCTCCCCCTGAAGTGACCTTGGTTCAGGAAACCCCCCTATGCACCACACTAGGGAACTCTTCTGTGGATAGTGCTGGCACTGGGGTTGCTTCCAATGGTGAGGTACTTCCATGTTCTGGCGACTTCTTTCAGATGATATCGAGGCTATCTCTGTTTGTAGAGAGAGCAAAATGAAGGCTTAACAATGTAAAAAATAACAAATATGATGGTTTTCATAGACATCAATGCATTCCACTGATTTATTTTTCTAATCTCAACTTTTAGACTGTTGTCTAAAATATCAGCTTTCTAGACCGTTGTCCATCTGCTCCTACAAGATAAGTTAATCAGAGCTATCAATGCTATTAAATCACAGAAAAAGGATACTGTTTCATGTACTCTCCCACCCCTCCAATTAATGGGTTATCTGCCAGCCTGTGGTAGAACGAGATGTAACTATGGCCTCTGAATTATCTTACTGCATTAGTCTGATTTTATACTATCAGTAGTCATTCTCTAGTCAAGTGGATGTAGGGTAGCTGCTCCTTTTGTTGAACTGTTTTCCCCTTTTCTCACTCCAGAAAGGTTATAGCTTAAGGAAGAGTTTGCCTAGGACTGGAAATTCTGCTTTTAGGCAAGAGTGAGTTTTTGTGTCAGCTGGAAAACTGGAAGAGGCCTGGCTGGAAAAAACTTTCCTTAGAAAAATAATGGAAATGGTGAGCAGTGAGGGAGCCCACGTGTTGTGATAGTGCTGAGCTTTGCTTGGAAAGGAATCAGTATCCTCTTCCCATTTTATGAAAGACTAAATCTTCCAAATATGACAGTGTAAGGTTCTGGTGTAATATTTCTGTGGAGAAATATTCCATAGCTTCACTTGAAATGTGTTTTTTCCATCTGTTTTCAATCTGAATTAAAATATTTTTTCTTGAATGACATAGAAAGGGTGTTTTCTTCCACATTATTTAAATGGCCTTTGAATTTTACCTTCTGAAGAAGACATCAAACTTATTGATTTTTTTCTTACTATCTTTAGAAGTAGGACAAGATTGATTCCTTCAGTGCTGGGCATTATACTTAGGTTGGCAGTTCTGGTGGGTTGCAATATTAATTAGCTCTTCTTCAGAAATAATGTGCACACCTTCATATGGTTTTTGAAATTAGTTTTTTGCTTAATTAGACGGTATAAGTGAGAACCTTTATTCATTCTTCTCAGTATCACCAGAGGTAAAGCTGAATTTTCACTGAAAGAAGATCTTAGTTTTAGAAGCTCAACTCCATCAAATTCATGTTTTATAAGTCAGCTTTCCCTAGAATTCAATAATAATTAAAATTAATAGTAACAATATGATTTCCTTTCAGGGGAAAAAAAAAACAACAAAAAAACCCAAAAACAAAAACAAACCACCCAAACAAACAGAAGCAATAATAAAAACCCCAAATTATCTGGTTTCTGAAAGAATTAGTTCAGGGCTATAGGTAACTATATTTATGCTTTTTAGCTCAACACTAAATGCTCCCTTTAGCAGAGTACCTGTTTTGTTATCAATTATAAATAGTGTTTACTACATCTTATTTGAATGAAACATGTAGCACTAAGAATGAGATACTGGACCTATTTGAAAATTATATAAGAATTTCCTTTGACTTCTGCTAGATGTAAAATTTCATACAAAGTCTAACTTAATTTTTTTTTCCTGGTTGTATATGTTATACTTAAACCTGTGACGGAAACTTTCCTACAGGTAGCCTATGGGAAGATGTCCACATTCTGTGGAAACTCAATTAAATTCTGTAAGGACCCACAGGTTCATGTGCTTATATATTTTAGAATAGCTCTGCAATCCAAGAAAATAACATTGCCCCCTTTTTTTTTTCTCCATTAAATAATTTCAAGGCAAAAAGAACGTGTTTCTAAATCACTTTTAAAAGCTCAAAATAGTTTATCAGAATGGCTTCAAATTTTTTCTCACGTGATTAAATTAGTCAGAGAAAGTAAATGGAGTTACACTTGTATATGCCAAGTTTTTAAATGTTTCTATATTCATGTGGTTTTAAGACTATGAAAGGCTACACTAACACAAAATTAAATGTATGATTTGAGCAATTGAGATCAAAACATATGTCATAAATATGTTAGAAGTTCAACTGACTTTCTATAATAAAACCAGTGCAATGCATGTTATAAAACTTGAAAAGGATTACCTGCCATGTGAATACTGTAATTACTTTATCTTCTAAAAATGTCTTAGTCAGCAAGTGTGACGAATGTATGAGTCAGCATGTACAAGCATCCAGAGCCTTGTCACTGTTTCAGTATTCTGCTCATGAGATCTCAGTGGTATAATGCAATTGTTTCTTCCCTAACTTATCTTGTTCTTTGTTGTTGTTATTTGTTTGGGGTTTTCATCTTGTTTTGTTGTGGTTTTTTTAACGTGAAGGAGAGAAGCACAAGAGAAAAAACACAGGCCAAAAGAAATTGTTGATTGAAGCAGCTGGAATAAATATGCATCAGTCAAGGTGACTTGGAGGTTGTGGACAGATGACATTCTAAGTTATTTCAAGGCTATGATAGATTTTGAGGCCAGAGCAGTCGCGGCCTTTCCCATTATGGATACCATTTTAATATATTTGGATTAGGTTTTAAATTTTATGTATTCAGTGCCATGAACAGATTTAACTTTCTTATCTGTGAAATAAAAATTTTGACAAAGCCAGAGGAAAACATAGGCAGTATCTGCATGTTATGCAGGTAAGTATATTTTCTTGATTAGAGAAGTAGACTGACCAACCCAGGACATAAAATTATTGCATTAGAAGAGACTGTTTTTAATATTACTAATGCCTAGCTAGCAGACCATCCCTAAAATTTACAGAACGCTCCATGCTCATTATTAGCTTAGGTTTACTTAATATTGGAGGTAACAATGTGTCTGAAAACCTTTGTAACTCATAAAAGCATGTTAGCTTTATCTACATGATGCTATGCTTCAGGAATGCTACTGAAAATTTTGCATTTTAATCTTTGCAAAAGAAGAAAAAATATACTAATGCTCTCCAGTACACTAAGAAAGAGAAACAGAAACAATATTTTGAGAGGCTAAAGTTATATTGGCATTTGTAATTCAGGTAAATAATAATTTGTCAGTTCAAAGGCAAAAAATGTATTTTTCATTTTTATTTCCTAATGAAGTAAATACCGACTTTCATATGAAGTGACTATAATGACAAGGTAAAGTAAAGATGTTTACAGCAAAATTTGATTGTAACACAGGCTGTGATTCAAACCCAGATCTGTGATCACTTTGGTGAAATTCGATGATGTTAGAAGTCTGCATGGGTTCTGAAGTTGAAACCTCAGATAGTGGCCTTGAATATTTTATCATATAAACCATGCCCATAGAACCATGTAAGAGTAAAGATAGCTTCTACAGATATCCTGTTTCATTTTTCAGTAGATGCAAGTCCTTCCTGACCAACCTAGTGACTTTCTACAATGGAGTAACTGCATCAGTAGACAAGGGAAAAGCTATGGGTGTCATCTATCTGGATTTCTGCAAGGCCTTTGACACGGTCTCCCACAACATCCTTCTCTCTAAGTTGGACAGATATGGATTTGATGGGTAGACTGTTCAGTGGATAAGGAATTGGCTGGATGCTTGCATCCAGAGAGTGGTGGTCAATGGCTGAATGAGACCTTCGTTTCTTAAACCCTTGTTGGCTGGGCCTGAACCCTGGTTGTCTTCTGCATGCCGCTTGATGGCACTCAGGATGATCCGCTCCATAATCTTGCCAGGCACCAAGATCAGGCTGACAGGCCTATAGCTCCCCGGAACCTCCTTCTGACCCTTCTTGTGGATGGGCGTCACATTGGCCAACCTCCAGTCACCTGGAACCTCTCCAGTTAGCCAGGACCAGTGATAAATTATTTCCGCCAGCTCCCTCAGCACCCTAGGGTGAAACCCATCTGGACCCATAGACTTGTTGAGATCTAGGTGGCACAGCAGCTCACTAACTACCTCCTCCTGGATTACATTAGGTTCTGCTCCACATCTCTATCTACCAACTCAGGAGCCCAGTTGCCCTGAGGGTAGCCAGTCTTTCTGTTAAAGACTGCGGCTAAGAATGTGTTAAGTACCTAAGCCTTTTCCTTGTCTTCAGTTACTGTGTTTCCTTCTTCATCCAATAGGGAATGGAGATTTTCCCTGA
>NW_010188871.1:0-206 GCF_000695765.1 Mesitornis unicolor | reverse complement strand
CCCCCAACATCAGTACAAGCTGGAGAAAGGCTGGACAGGGACCTGCTCTGCAGAAAAGGATGAGGGGTCTTGGTGAACCACAAGCGGAGCAAAAGCCAGCAGTTCACCCTTGTTAACTACACATGGCCTTCCCCGGGTACAACAGAGATATTGACAAACTAGAGACAATCAAATAATTAGAATTATTAGGAGCTAAAGGTACTGGG
>NW_010188870.1:0-2777 GCF_000695765.1 Mesitornis unicolor | reverse complement strand
ACCATGTCTCTGTAATTGCCACCAGAGCAATCATCTATATCCATCCATATCCATCCATATCCATCCATATCCATCCATATCCATCCATATCCATCTATATCATCTATATCCATCTATATCATCTATATCATCTATATCATCTATATCCATCTATATCCATCTATATCCACCTATATCCATCTATATCATCTATATCATCTATATCCACCTATATCATCTATATCCACCTATATCATCTATATCCATCTATGTCCATCTAAATTATCTATATCCATCTATATCATCCATATCCATCCATATCCATCCATATCCATATCTATCATACAAAAATAAACCCTAAACAAACAAACAAACTCCTATGCTAAATCTAACCAAATTGGCACTGCTTTGATGTAGTGGTCCCTGCTGAGCCACATCACATCACATCACATCACAGACTGTGGGTAAAAGCTGGAAAACTCTCTCAAGAACACTGAAGTTCTTGGTTAGGAGACAGTTTGTGGCACTGAAGAACTTTTCAGCAAACAGGAAAAAATGTGAAAATTACCAGGGAAAGATTTCATTGCATTTAACTTGGGTTTGGGTAACAAAAACCACGAGACCAGAGAAGAGAGTCTAGATAAAAATGGTATTTCTGTCAATACAGACAAAGGGATGCACGGCAATTGGAGTGGCTGACAAAGGGCAAGCAAAGAAACCACACCAGGACACTGACATTAGGCATAAAAAACCCCATAAATAAATTAATTGTGTCTACTAAAAGAAGACTTAAGTCAATCCAGTGTATAGATAGCATGGATTTTACCTCAGAAACACAAAGTTCCTGTTCTACCATGACTCCAAAGGTGATGCGGTGCTCAGACTCACCTTGCACAGTGTAGATGAAGCCCCCCGCAATGCCCTCCACGCCCTCCGTCAGCTCGTGCGGCAGCGCCCCCTCCCCAGCCTGCAGGGACCAAGCAGAGAAACACATGGGGTCATGTCCTTAATGATGGGGTCTTCCTGCAGCTCCAGGGTGTGAGGTTCTCTTGTGATACAGATATGGACAGAGATACCTCTGTGAGGTTCTCTTGTGATACAGACATAGACAGAGATACCTCTGTGAGGATCTCCTGTGATATAAACATAGACAGGGATATCTCTGTGATGTTCTCTTGTGATATAGATATGGACAGAGATACCTCTGTGAGGTTCTCTTGTGATACAGACATAGACAGAGATACCTCTGTGAGGTTCTCTTGTGATATAGACATGGACAGAGATACCTCTGTGAGGATCTCCTGTGATATAGATATAGACAGAGATACCTCTGTGAGGTTCTCTTGTGATATAGACATAGACAGAGATACCTCTGTGAGGTTCTCTTGCAGCCAAGAATAAAATCAATTTAAAACTCTTCTGGTTTAGGAACAATGAAAGACCAAGACCAAGGGTGTAATGGTCAGGTTTTGTGGCAGTTTTTGGAGTTTCACCTCAAACAAGTGGCATCACTGAAACTTTAGAAAGTTGAGAGCAGAATGTGATGTTATTCCGGCTCGATTAACAGAGCACAGTGAGCTAACACAAGCAATGTTTTGACAGGAAGAGAGACAAGCTGCCAAAAAGCAAAAAACCAGGCTTAATCCCATCGGTTGGGATTCAGCACAGGGGTTTTGATGCACATTTTGCCATCTCTGATGTCCTGATACTGCTTTACACCCAACAAAGGTGAGCTTCCTTCAAAATAAAGGAAAATGCCACTTAGGAGCCTCGGTTTTTGCATGCACTTGGCCTTTTCCCAGGCAGAGCCCAACAGAATCAACGATTTACAGAGAAACGCAGGAAAGCGCAATGCTACATACCCGAGATCTGCAGGAAAAACAAAGGTGGTGCAGGGCAAGGGGGGTGACTCACCGTGGTGACCCTGAAAACGCCTCCTCCATCGTTCACCACCACTTTGTGCAGGTTCCTGGAAGCGAGGCCCTGCAGGTCCTGGCTCTCCCACACAATGGTGCCCTCGAAGCTCTGCGGGGAGAAAAAGGCCGTTAATGCAGCTGCGCAGAGACTTCAAAGGATGGAAACCAAACAGTCTGGGGTTTTTTTTTAAATTTAAAATAGTCGATTTTGCACAACATACAGCTCCAACACTCAACACACACGTTTCAGTGACTCTTCAATGAAGGTGAGTTACATACAAAAGAAACGCATCCGCAAAGCTCACTAAGACGTAACCAAGCTTTTAAGACTGATTATGAACCTCTGTTTTAGGAACATTAAACTTTTAACAGCAGTCTGGAGTGAAAGGCTTTGCCTCCCTAACACCGTTAAGATGGCATTTAAAGGTGACTTGAATTGTTTAAAAAATTGACTATAAAACCCTGCACTGCAAAGAGAATACATTAAAACAGACCTGGAAATAAGTGGGGCTTTTTAGTTGTCCGCCAGAAGCAGAGATCAGAGACTCGACCCCAACCTCAGCAGAGCTCAAGGGAAAACACAGCCGCCTTCATCTGTCACAGGGCACTGCCCTGGCTCTTGGGTGGCAGGAAGGAGGAACACAAGTAAACACCTTCACAATTCTCTGGCTTTAAGTGCCAATTTCAGCTCCCTCAGCCCGTGTCTGATCCACATCTGTGTGTGTTTCCGTGTAAATTCCTACATTTAGAAGCACTGCATCTCAACCTGAAACGAGCCCATCTAACAGTCCAACTGCTCCCCATTTGACACCAGACTTTCCTGAAGACCACTGAGGACGCACGGAGGGACAGTGCTGTGTTGTACGGGTAAGAGTAGTACAT
>NW_010188869.1:0-1627 GCF_000695765.1 Mesitornis unicolor | reverse complement strand
TCTCTGGATGCATTTAAGACCTTTTTTTCCTTCTTTTTTTTTTCTTTTTTTCTGGGAAGCCGGGCCTCCCCGCAGTCTCAGAGTCTCTCATTCAGGGCTACCTGTTTACAGCTCACCGAACAGAAGGACCTAAACAATCCTATATTGTACGCCTAGTGCTTCCTTAAACTTAGGCCTCCACAATGGCATGTTTTCAGAAGCGGGGCAGAATAAGTTAAAGGCTGGCTTTATACTCATTAAGTGTTCTGCTTGTACTGTCTTCTAATTACATGGCAGGGCAACAATGTATTTTTTTTTTCAATGGAGTTCTTTGGAGCAGTTAATTTGGTGCCTGTACTAAATGCCCCAAAACATTAATTAGTGTGGAAGGAACCCTAATTTCCTCGGCGGCTTTCCTCTCCATTTACTTCCCTTGTTTTCACATAGGCTTGGATGAGCCTCTATAATGAAATTACCTCATTAATGCCTTTATTCTTGCAGAGTAACTCATTCAAGATCTACCATTTAGTTTTAATTTAATGCTGTCAAAAGCAAAAGGTGCATTCATGTCTTTGATTAGTGCATTTTTTTCTTTCTAAAGAGTGGACAGATTTAAATTATTAAGATGGCAAGTAGTGAGTTATAATTGGATACAAGCAGCACTTCAGTGAATATTAAATGCTTTCAAAGCCTGGCCTATGTGGTCTGCTGACTATTAACTGTGTCCAGTGAGTTATTCTGTGGGTTTTGAATTAACGGCACCTTAGCTACTGTGAAGCAAATTAAGTTTAATTTTGTTTATAAAAACCAGTGGAGTTGGGTTTATCAACACGACGTTTAGTTGTCGCAGAGTTCAGTTTTCCCCATTATCCTATACTGACCTTGTCGCTCGGTGAGCACTGCAAACACGGGTCTCATCCTGCACTTCCCAGTCTGCGAAGTCTCGCTGGAGGCTTGGCTGTGTACGGCCAGCAGGATTAGGCCTCTGATTTGCAGGAACTGCCGAGTTTAAGTACTGTCAAGCAGAAGCCACCTTAGCCAGTTTACCACAGTGATTATTTGCTTGCAGAGCGGCACAAAGTGTGTGCTGTTACTGGTGAATGCTCAGTTACAGACTGTTTTGGTACCGGCAACTGCACATGCGGGATTTAACATCCGATCGTGCGGCTTTAGTTTTCTTTCTTCTCCCTCTTTTCATTTACAACCCATGTCACAAAATACCCGAGGTGCACTGGAGAAACATGTCTGTCAGAAGGCTCGAGCAGCCTCTAGTCTGGTTGCCGTGTGCCTCTTGCAGTTTATTGTGTGGGTGCAGGGCTACCACAGGTCAAAAATCAGAGTCACAGACATGGGGACAGGACCTCTGCAGGGCTCCAGCGTCACCTGCTCGGGGCAGGCACAGTCACATCAGCTTGCTCACAGCCTTGTCTGGTTGTCCACGGCCTTTAAGTTTGGAGCATCGCCAAAAATGGAGATGCCACGGCCTCTCTGCACCCCTGCTGCAGTGTTTACCCACCTCCATGGCGATGTTTTCCTTACGGCATTAGAAGAAAATTACTACCTTTTCAATGCAAGCATTAAATATTACAACTTCTTGTGACAATGTTTCATAAATATAACAAATTATAACTGTGTTATACTGTATTAC
>NW_010188868.1:0-2375 GCF_000695765.1 Mesitornis unicolor | reverse complement strand
GTGCTTCTGTAGCCAAAAAAAGATTTGGGCTCTGCCGTTCAGTGCTTTTCTATCTCGTCAATGTTTGCCTTTAATTTTCGTGGCTTAAGTAGGAGCTGTCTCTGAAATGGAAACGGTCATGCTCTTCTCCCACAGCAAAGATACTAGGACTGAAGGCTGTTGCTGGATCTTCTCTTTTCTATTAAACCTATATGTAGCTTGTAAAAACTTGGGTTCCTGGGCTTCTTTGCTTCCCTGGGAAGCCAACGTTTGCCACCAGGCTTTGTCTGTAGCTGCCCAGAGCCTGGTCTCAGTATGTCAAACGTTTGTCGCCAGCTCACACCAGAAAAGGGCTAGGACTGAAAGCTGTTGTTGCATTTCTCCTTCCCTAGGAAGTTCTTCAGTAGGCAAACAAAGCTTTGGGTTCTTCCATTCAGTGCCTCGCTAACTAGTCCATGATTGCCTCTAATTTTTGTGGCTTAATCAGGAGCCGTCTCTGAAATGGAAACGGTCATGCTCTTCTCCCACACCAAAGGTGCTTGGACTGAAGGCTGTTGCTGGGTCTTCTCTTTTCTATTAAGCGCTTTTGTAGCCCCACAAAGCCTCGTGTTCTGGGCTTCTTTGCTTCCCTTGGATTCCAACGTCTGCCACCAGGCTTTCTGTGTATCTCCTTAGAGCCTGGTTTCAATATGGCAAACGTTCGACACCCCAGAAAGGGGCTAGGCCTGAAAGCTGTTGCTGGATTTCTCCTTCCCTGCGTAGTGCTTCTGTAGCCAAATAAAGCCTTGGACTCTGCTGTTCCATGCTTCGCTATCTCGTCCATTTTCGCATCCAATTTTCGTTCCTGCTGGTCGGAGCCATCTCTGAAATGGAAACGGTCATGCTCTTCTCCCACAGCAAAGATGCTAGGATTGAAGGCTGTTGATGGGGCTTCTCCTTTCTATTAAGCACTTTTGTCACCCCACAAAGCCGGGGGTTCTGGGTTTCTTTGCTTCCCTGGGAAGCCAACGATTCCCTTCAGGCTTTCTCTGTAGCTGCCCAGAGCCTGGTTTCAATATGGTATATGTTCGACTCCAACTCACACCAGGACGGGGCTAGGACTGGAAGGTGTTGCTGGATTTCTTCTTCCCTAGACAGTGCTTCTGTAGGCAAAGAAAACTTTGGGTTGTGCCATTCAGTGCTTCACTATCTCGTCCATGTTCGCTTTTAATTTTCGTGGCTGAAGTAGGAGAAGTCTCTCAAATGAAAACAGTCAAGCTCTTCTCCCACACCAAAGATGCTAGGACTGAAGGCTGTCGCTGGGTCTTCTCTTTTCTTTTAAGTGCTTTTGTAGCCTTTCAAAGCCTGGGGTTCTGGGCTTCTTTGCTTCCGTGGGAAGCCAACATTTTCCACCAGGCTTTCTCTGTAGCTGCCCAGAGCCTGGTTTCAATATGGCAAACGTTCGACTCCAACTCACACCACGACGGGGCTAGGACTGAAAGCTGTTGCTGTATTTCTCCTTCCCTAGGAAGTGCTTCAGTGGCCAAACAAAGCTTAGGGTTCTGCCATTCAGTGCTGCGCTAGCTAGTCCATGATCGCCTTTTATTTTTGTGGCTGCTGGTAGGATCCATCTCTGAAACGGAAACCATCAAGCTCTTATCCCACACCAAAGATTTTGAGACTGAAGGCTGTTGCTGGGTCTTCTCTTTTCTAATAAGCACTTTTTTCGCCCCACAAAGCCTGGTTTTCTGGGCTCATTGCTTTAGCGAATCTGGGAAATATAGGGTTTTTTCAATCATATCAAGGCATTCTAAGCATTTCCTGACATTTCTGCTGATTTTGATCTTCTCCTCGTCATTTGGCAGGTTTGAATAGTTTCCCTTAAAATGCAAAGATACCATAGAAAAACGCACCAAATAAAAGGAAGCAGAGAATGTGCCGAATAAGGCGAAAACAGCTAAAATCACACAAAAAAAAGAAATGCCGAAAAACACAATATGATTTTAAAAGGCGCCAATATTTCATGTAAAAGTCTAAAAGCCAAGAAAGAGGCAAGCAATTCGAAATATTAGAAACAAACTCTATTTGGCAATTTTCAGCATTTTGCATTTGCGGAAGATGTTTCCATTCATATTGTGGCATTGCATGTGTTTCTTGGCATTTCTGCTGATTTTTTCCATGAATTTTCACCTCTTCGCCTTATGGGGAACATTCTCTGCTTTTTGGTGGATGTGGCACATAATGCTCCTTTTTTCATCATATCTTGTCAATTTTAAGGGTTTCTTGACATTTTTTATGTTTTTTGACTTTCTCGCTTTATTTGGCACTTCCTCAGGTTTTGTCCAAACTGTGGCAAATTATACTGCTTATTTCATCATCTATTTTTATTATTATTATTTCTATTCTTTATATATTAT
>NW_010188867.1:8558-28164 GCF_000695765.1 Mesitornis unicolor | reverse complement strand
CCTTTTAGGAACCAAAATTTTCAGTCACTCGAGGACCCGCTAAATTCTGCTACCAAGGGCGTTTCAACATTATCTAAGCCTAACCCTTATTTTACTGTGGTATGAAAACGGCTCACTGCGATTATTTCCATGTATTTTGAAAATATACACAATTTACATAATTACTACACACATTTTTTTCCAGAAGTGTTAGGTTCAGGTCACACACACAGATAAGGTCAATTTTCAAAAAATTCTCAAAAATTTTCAAAGAACTGTACAACTAAAGCATTTCTATCAGCACAAGGCACAGGTTGCTGGTATTTGGTCTGGTATTATAGCAGGCTATCTGCAGCTAGATTTACTATCTCATGATTTCAAAACAGGGTCTTCAGTTACATGCAAAAATCTGTGGTTTGTGTTTTCAAATAGTCCATAGGTAATTCCAACTGTAAAAAGATTTTAAGATCTCAAGCATTAGATTGTCATATATTTAACATTAGATTTTTGCTTGCTTGTAGTGTCAATATTAGTATATTCATTCCCAGCTTTAATTTGTCAGAGAGTGCTGCTTCATATTGTACTTCTCAAGAATATTTTATTAAAACATAAGTCCAGCTAGTAGCTTTAAAATTACTAACAATAAACACAGAGAAGCAATGGCTGTCAAGGATATTCGAAATGTTACTAATTTGAGGCAACATATATTGCAAGGCTGTAAAATTACTGTAAATAAAATACTATTAAAAGTATGTATAAAGTTCAAGGTTAGAAACAGTACTTGAAATCCTGCCTGCAATATATGGAATCCAGTACATTTTAAGGGAAAAACAGTATCTATTCAAATTGTTTCTAACCATACCAGAGAATCAAAACCTAAAATTACATGTGAAACTAAATATATGTTTCATTTGCTTTGGTCCATTCTTGCAGTTATTTCCTCAAGCTCTCACATTGGAGGATCTGAGGTGACACACAAAACCTTGAGCTTTGCAGTCAAAATTATATCCCCATCTTAAACTCATTCTGATGCAACATTTCAGCCATGTTCCCCATGTGAATTTAGTACCATAAAGGCAGGCTTCATTGATGGGTAGAAATCCTCGTGAGAGTTAGAATTATGAAATGCCATCATTTATGTAAAATCTATTTTCCCTCAATGAAATGAAATTAAACATCAACTATTTTCTAGAGATAATTCAAATTAACTTACATCTAAGTGGTCACATTTAAATCCATTTAATCAAGTACACATGTTCTATTAAGGAAAAAAGATACATGAAATAATGCAAGAGAGACTAAAAAAAGAGAATGGCTCTTGGTTCTTTATGTTAACAATATCAGTTAAACTATGAAATCAGAATTCTACTAAGTACTTTCCTGTTGTTCTGTTGATTGTCACTGAAAATGTTTTATGATGCTATAAAAACTACATAGGATAACAAACTGCGGGACCACCTTTTTTAAAAAATGTCTACCAACTTTAAAGGGTGCTTCTTTTCTACAAGACAACCATTTCTCATGCATATATTTTCCAAGTATCATTCTTAAAGTTATTTCAGCCGTATGAACAGCTTAAGAAAAAAAAAGCCAGTATGAGTGTAAAGTGTACAACACACAAGGTATACCTATATGGCAAGTAAAACATTTAAAACACTATCATAAGAAATACAGAGTTCAGTATTATAGCACTTACATAACCATGTATAAAAGTGAAACGCACACAGGGGAAAGAAGCTGGAGTTAAAAAATAAAGTCCAACCCCTCATTACCACCTACATATTGCATATGTATCTCAGTTATTAAAAAAAGATGCACAGTACAGCAGCTTACCTGTGGCATCCAAGAAACAGCAAACTGAACAGGAAAATCCACAAGGCAATCTGGTGGTTCTGTTGGATACTGTGGGAGGGAAAGAAAATACAGCTTTGTTTGGTTTCGGTTTTTTTTTTGTTTTGGTTTTTTTTTTAAAGTGATTTAAAGTCAGATTTATACTCATCTGCCGAATTTGATAACGAAATATGAGCACTTCAAGCATCTTGAGAACTTGGCTCTTGGAGGAAACAGTATGCAAAGCATTTTCAGAAATAGTTATGAATGTTAGTTATCATTAAAAGAAGAAAGCTTCATGTAAACAGTTTTTATACATCAGTATTTAGTAAAGGCATAAGAATCAGTTTCCCTTTGTTCAGTGTTCACAAAGGCACATTAAAAAAAGAACTTAGGACAAAAAAGTTCAAATATATACATTAAAAAATCTCAATTACCTGTACTGGATAGGAAAATATAAAAAAAAACAAAAACAAATCCAACACTTTCATGATTCGAGAACTAGTTTTTATTTAAACTAGAATATTTGCTCTGATTGGCAACATTTTTGGTTTGAAAATGAAAGTAATCAAAGCATATAACTATTTAGAAAGAGATTAACATACTCCAAAATTAAAACAGCTCCCTGTCCCCTCGCCCCAAATTTAAAGGTATCAATAAGGAAAAGAAAAAATACCTGTATTAAGAAAACTGAAGCTATAAATTTTGATAACTCCAAAAATAACAACTGACTATTCATTATACTAGTAAATCTATTGCTGTTCCGCATCCAATACAAAAATCTGTGGAAAATACCTGTTGTTTTCTGAAAAATAAAGTAGCAAAGGAAAGAAACATCTCATTACAAATAAACTCTGTCCTTTCTAGAGCACCTGTCCAAAATTTTTCTCACCTGAGAAGTTGCCTTCTTTATTCCTATGCAACCTTTCAAATTCTAACAATGACGTACACAGCAGTTTTATAGAAATTGGATTAGCACTGCATAAACAGCCAACACAAGCAAATCTTAGAGAGAATCTTGTTTAGGGAGATATAAAAAAAAATCCCAGGGTCCTCACAGAAGTTAAAACAGTGAAGACAAAGAGATGCTGCTTCCCATGACCACTGTCCATCCAAAGTAAAGCTCTACACACAGACATTGTTTACCAGATATCTGGCAATCAGTTGATCAGAATTTCTAAAACATGTCTTGATTTTATGTAAAGTGTAATTCTACAGTAAATAGTTTTAAATTGTTTTCAAAGGCACCAAGCAAACAAAAGACAGTTTCTCTAAAGCATCTATTTGTCATTACTTTGATTTTAATACTAATCTAGTGGATTTATAGGTTTCACAGAAATTTGTTCAAACTTCCTCTTTAATGTGCCTTCATTTGTGGTTTCTGTTAGGTATCCACTTTCTGAAGACAAGTCCTTCAACTTGACTATCTTGTGCTTCACCATTTTACGAAATTGGTGGCAGACAAGTTAAGTAACAGTGAGAGAGAAGCAAACCAACTAATTTGGACAGGAGGCACTCACAACTTAGAAATGGATCTCCACAGAAGTGGTTACAGTTTCTTTTCTTGTAGTGGTACTGTTCTTGTATTGTAGGCATTGCAGTGATAGTGTTCCTGTATTGTAGGTATTAGTTTTCATGAAATACTTCAATGCTTGCATAGAAATAAATTTGTTTTCAGTGTATAGAAGTATGCTTAGAACAAACTAAGTCAGAAAAACTTTTCATAGGATTGGGTTTAGGACTACCCTGTTTGAATGCCAGCAGCATTAGCCAATTATGTGTTTACTTTCTTGGTAAGTAAATTCATTTTAGGCATTCTTTTGTAGTATACCTTTGAACAAGTGCTTGCAAACAGATTCTACTAACTTCATATTTCTTTTAAAAACCCAGCAAACTAAAAAACCTACAGCACTTTTTCCCTGCATTTTAGTCAAATTTTCTTTAAGAGCACCAAATAATTGCCAAGAACTATGCAACGATGATTCTGCACATATGTGGGTAATGCTTTTAGACCTTGCAAAGTTAAATCCTACATAAAATAAGGTGAGTGATTTCCCAGGAGATAGTATTTTAAAATACTATGCCAGAGCGTATCAATGGCATCATATGTTATTACACTTACACTCAAACGTATATGTCAGAAATCATCCTATTACTCTTTAGAACAATTCAAGCAATTATTAGACAAGATATTTACGTTGTATTTTTGAGTGCGCAGCTAACTTTCTCTATAAAAAGTAGTTCCATAACCCTTGCCAAATCATACAGATATTTACCAAAGCATCTCGATTACTACAAGGCATGCAGATTTTTGCAGTGGCCTATTTGAATTCTTGGGATCTGAAGTGGCAAGCACCCAACTCACTTCTTACACAATGTAAAATGAAATGAGATACACAAAACCCAATGCATTTGGTTTTGTACTTGCAAAGATGCATGTTTCGTCTTCAGAAAACTTCTCTGGTCATTTATTTAAATTTTAAGTGGATAAAGGTTTCTGGACCAGGCTTTTTCAAGCAAATTAATTGGAAAACCATTTCACAAAATGGAATTTGAGCATTAAACAATATATCCTCTTATGAGATTTTAGCCTGATCATCTACAGAAGTCAAAATTGTATAGCACACAATTTTGATAACATACCTAACTATGATATGACCATTCTCAATTCTTTCAGGTGTGAATTGATCACCTGCTAGATGTTTTACAATTACAGTTTATAGAGAGCAAGTGTTTGGAGAGGACAGTTCCTAACAGAAAGCACAGTAAGACAAGGATTAACAGGTGGAAACATTTAACAAACCATTAAGGAAACGTCCTCAAAACACATCCAAACCATTAAGAAAGATAGCAAAGGAATATTTAGGGGATTATCTCAATACACATGATAGCCTTATGAAAAAGAATTTAGTAAATCAGTTACTGAAGAGTTTCTTCCTGAAAACATTGTCAGCAGGCTAACAAACGCATTTCACTATTTGCATACATGAGGACAAGACTGAATTAACCTATCTGCCAGAATACAGACAAGAGCCAGCAATATATGCAGGGAGGTTTAGCTCACATACTAACGTTAATCAAAGAAACGGCATAACAAGAACAAGCAGGATATCAAAAGAAATCCCTTCAAAAATATTTCAGTAAAGTCTTTTAAAGTGCATAAGATATGTATATGAAGAAAAATCAAATCCCCGTGTCACCAAAACCACGTTTCACATATAAATTTTCTCTTGTGGCAAGTTTAAATGCCAGACATGGTTTAAAAAGGACAAGCAATTGATCCTTCATCATAACAATCACTTGAAAAAAAACCAGATTGATGATTACTTGTTAAAACAGACAAGTTGGATATTCTATTCTCTTTGTTACACTGTATCCTTAGTTGTTAGATAGTGCTTTCTTCTGCTATTAGGAGTCTTGACTTCAGATATTTTACTGCTATAAAGAAAATACACAAGTTTTTACAAGAACAAAAAATAGTAGTCTTGATGCCCCTTACAGTGGTAAGTTAAGGCTAAACAGAACCAGCCAATGTTTGACCACGGCAGCTGCTTCGTAAAAATAGGTAGTGCACTGTACTTATTCTTTTCCTGCACTTCCAAACATTTAGAATACTTAACCTCAGTTGCCATAAAAATCAAGAAAAAACTTAGGGGCAATAGGCTGCACTTAATTTCTAGTGTTGTACTAGGTACGGGATAGCAGTTCCCTTATAAACAAGGACAATACAGTCTGGTTACTCTCTTTGCATGTTGAATAGACCATAATTATACTTCCTGATATATTTTTTCCATCATTGTATTTAATAACAGACCGACTAGCAAATTAATTATGCATTCATTACTGTGTATATGTAGGATAGTTTTACTCTTTTTTTTTTTTAAAGACACTTTAGCAACCTCAATTCCCAAACAGTACTTCTTCCACCAGCTCCTTTCCCCTCACCTCTTTACAGTAAAATTAACTTGTCTTATGTAAAACTCAAAAACTTCTTGTATTTAAAGAAATATAAGATGTCTGTGAAGGTGAAATTTAATCTTACAATGCCATGCCCACTCCTCATCCCTTCAAGATTATTACCCCAGATGATGGACCAAGGATAGTTCCAAACAACAACATTTAGACACTTTTGGATCCACTTTTTCCCCTAGACTGATATTCTGAAGGCAACAGCTATTACCATACAATTGTCACCATACAGCCTGAATAGTTACAGTTTCTGGTAAGAGATTTATGCCTTGAAATGAGAAATTCTATGAAGAAACACTGTAATTTGAATTCAGGTCTAAGTACCAGGAAGAATTAAAATTTTTCTGCCTCTGTACACACCATGTATTTGCTTTGCAAGCACTGTCAAAATCAACCAATTTTTTAGACTAAAAAGAAATACGTTTTTTAACATAAGGAACTCACTTCTGCAGTCAGTTTCTCATAAATCTTTCTATCTATAGCTTTAACAGTAAGACTTGCTAAAGCAGCAATGCAACATTGTCCAATTCTTGTTACATGTATAGTCTCTGGATGGAGTGATAATGAATGAAAGTCTTCCAGATGGCTTTGTCTGTAATCCAGTAAAATAACTGCAATATCATGAAGTGTTTTTCATGTGATGCACAGTTTCATATGAAAAGATCCTTACAGATAACCATGATGCAATATTAATTTTAAATATAGTTAAAGTTTGAAAACTACTTAATATTAAAAAGTTCTCAAAAAACCCCTCACCATTATCTGTAGAGCAGACATATTAACAAAACACTCTAAAATCCTTATGAATTAACAAAAACCCATTTATCTCAAGGAAGCCTTAAAATATTTTCTCCCACATAAATTCACCTTTACATTTAACTTCAGAGTGATGAGATGTTGTCGACCACCAGAGTCCTCAGCTTTTAGCTTGACTGTGGTCAGACCAGTATCCACATACGTGACTCTGAAAGAGAAACGTAGTACAGTTTGAAATGTCTGCAATACTCTTATTAGTCTGTTACAAATATTAATCAGAGGAAATCCTATATGCCAACCATTTCTGCTGTTCTAGATTTACTGCTGTTAATACACCAGTCTACTGCTTAATGCAGTCATATATCTTCGGGATATTTACAATGTGTGTCAAGGCTCATGCTGTGGTCAGTGAGCACTGTGTTGCAGTTTTCCATCACTGGAACCTTTGACATACACAGCATGTTCCTGTCAGCCTCTACTTATGTACACATTAAACTTCCTGTCAAATCTTTGATCCATTTCTGCAGTTTCTTACTGTATGAGACTTTTATGCACTTGATTTGCTTTTCTCTCCAATGAAGTTCTCTTTTATTATCAATACTATTATTGTGGAAAATTCAGTGGATATGGGTTCATATTCTGAAATTGATTTTCTGCAGAAAACAGGTACAAAATGAGTTATTTATGATGATTTGCCTTTGTTTCATGACAGTTTTATACAGTACACATGCATCCAAGCAAGTAGCAAGTACACATACAATGCAAATAAGTTTTAAAACTTCTGACATAATCACCAACTCTTTGCTTAAGATGCCACTGATTTGTGCTTCCCACAACAACGAAGATGAACACAATTGGAAAATACATTGTTCTCTGGAAATGCGTTCTGCTGAGGAGCTTCAACAACTGCCAAAAAGGTTCCAAATTCTCCATACATTTACCAGTGAACTGGGCATGTTTTGCATTTTGGCATTTTTACTACGTCATTCTTGTATAAAAAGCAGCCCATGATTGTTGTACAACTTATCACCTAGACTGATGGAAAGGCTGATCAGAGTTCAAAGAAATCATCTGCTTGCTGACCTAAG
This sequence comes from Mesitornis unicolor, assembly GCF_000695765.1. Taxonomy (NCBI): domain Eukaryota; kingdom Metazoa; phylum Chordata; class Aves; order Mesitornithiformes; family Mesitornithidae; genus Mesitornis; species Mesitornis unicolor. The sequence goes on along the minus strand of NW_010188867.1, from coordinate 20,542 downwards.
TAACATTTTTTAAAAAAACCATTACATACTAGCCCAGTCACTTGAGCCAGAATGCTGGGAAAAATGGCTCTCTTTCAAGTGAAACAGGCAATGGAGTTGTAGAGCTCGTACAACAAAAAGCAGACATAACACCAAAGGGTGTACACATTCCTAGGAAGGAAGTGAAAATAAGATGTTCTACATAAATGACATAGCCTCAGTGTGAGGGAACTGAAAATTACAGATTGTAAAAGCAGTAGTGGTAGCAAGTAGGGACATATATTATTTCATGTTTAATGCTGATTAACTGTAATGTAATATAAAAGAGTCCTACAGATTCCTGGGAGTATTTTGATGCACCTTTTCTCTACAACAGTTAAAAGAAATACAAGTCTTGATAAAAGTGTAATTCAACTTTAATCGATTAAGCTCAAGGTATTTAGAGAGAATTAGAGAATTTTTTCTTTCATTGGAAAAATCATTACTCTCACTTCATTTCAACTTTAACTCAAAATTACATCACAAAATTTTATGAAGATAAGAAACTCCCTATATCGCACTCCTCATCTACTGTTGCTTGACCTGGGGAAATCCTAAGCCAGCAGCTAAAGCACAGAATGGTTACTGCATAAAAATACAAAGCAGTGTCCAAACCGAAGCCCAACTGGTGCCTGCATGAATGCACTGTGAGGTCAGATAGCAAAAGAGAATGGAAAAGTTAAAGTGATGATTTCAATGTGTTAATTTTAAATCCTAAACTGTTCTGACAGTCATCTTGTTTGGACCACTTCACTCTTGAGGTGCCAGAAAGGTACAGATTACTTTAGTTTAAAACCAAACATTTTGGCAGTTCCTTACTCTATATTGGGTGGGAGGGAACAAGATTTAAAAAAAATTTATATTTCTTAGATAGCAATGGGCATAAATATCTCAAAATTTAGTTATGAAATCCTTAAGGGTTCAGTATGTTTACAATTAGTTTAACAACCTGATAGCCTCTCAAACAAACATATGTGTCTACTTATATATTTAAAATATAAGCACACCATTATATTAAAAATATAGTGACAATATGATTAAGTTCAATCACATTTGTAAAGAACCTTGACAGCCAGTCTTATTGAAAGTGTAAATTAGAAAAACTTCAAAAAAAAAAAGCATTTGGAAAAGGTGCTAAGAGGACCAATAATGGCTACCTGTCTAATTATGTACAGAGAAATATATCATAAAATGATTTTCAAATTCTGTTATTCACTTTTTAATATATTTTTAGGTTTAGATTTCATATTTAAAGTATCTTTTAAAATCTATTTAAAGTGTGATTTTCACTGAGCTTGGAGACAACACAAAAAAACCTGTAAGAAAATGTAGGTCATCACTGCTATGAAGCATCACTAAAATACAGACCAATTTGGAAATTCTTACAACTTTAATGTAATTTTGATTTCAACAACTATTAGGAGACAACTATCAAAGCTAATCGACACAGCACCTTTTGAGTATTATTCATTATAAACCATGTACTCTTAGAGGGTTCCCTTTAAAACTTTTTCACAAACAGGAACCCCAAGGAATAAAAAACTCCTCAGACAAGGAGCAGGCAGAGTTGAAGAACGCCCAGAGTGAGAATTCATAGCTATTACTTCCTCATTCACAACAGAGTGTAAAAGCAATAAACTGCCTCTAGGGATTGGAGGATTCAAACTTCCATTTAGGATAGAAAAAAATAACTCAGTAGCTTTGTGGCTACCTGTTCTGTAGCATCACTCTACCCATCTTCGGATAAGAAGATATGAAAAGGTCAGTTCTGTAGCACTGAAAAAATTTGGACAATGCTGTAAAAGACATATGAACTACTTCATATGATTGTATAATCAAATAAGGAACTGTTTACATAGGTGATATTTCAGTTATATAAACTTTTATTCCTCTGTAGGCTCCATTTTATCTATATTATTCTGTTTTATCACATAGGAGAAAATGGAATGACCACAAAGAGAGAAACCATAAAGATAGATTCAGCATAACACACAAATTACAGAGCACACAAGGCAGGATTCCCATGGAAATGGAGAAGGCAAGAGGAGAAGATACTTTCTGTGAATAAAACTTGGCAAGTATCAAGCAGATGCATTGAGGCTTGAGATAACTGGCATCATGACTCACATTGACTTAAGTGATACTGGCAACCCTTATGAATCCACAGGAGGGTGGTGAGAGTCCTACAAATGTTTTATAGCTGATAATTTACGTTCCCAAGACATTGTCATTGAATCAACTAGTGAGATGAGACAGTATTAGAAGAGCCTTTCCTATAGCTTAACATTACTACATATGTACTGTCTCTCACCTCAGCTGATTAATTTGTGCTGGTATTTTTCTGTGTTCTTAAAATGAAAAAAGTATCTTCCTTTGGACCCCTCACCTGTTAGGACAGCACTTAGTATTGGAAATTTGGTACAATTTTATAATCAGATGAACTGTGACTTTTGTGTACTAGTATTTGAACATGACTCAATATTCATCCTCCTCCACACCTAAATTAGGACAAAGAATCAAATTTTCTGTAACACAGAGAAAGTGGTTATATCTAATCACAGCAGCCTGACTATTTGCAATCCTCATTACTCTCTGTACTTTCAGTGGTTTAGGAGGAAAGAAGTGGATGATCACTGCAGACACTGTCTTCGTTTCTGAAAAACTTCACATATTCCCTAGATAAAAGCCAATAGAACACACTAAATTTGTGCCATACCCAAGAGCTTCTTAACCCACTTCAGAGGTAAAGGAACCATAGCTATCAGCTATGATTGTCTTTCAAACAAAACACCCTTCAGTTTTTCAGTTGGATTTGGAGGGTGTCAGCTTCCAGCATGACCCAAAACTCACCAGGAAAAAGTAAATCTAAGGTCCACAAGAAGCTAGTTCTTTTCTACGAAAAATCCTGATAAATAAAGCTGGAGGCTTCTCAAGGTGTGAGCAGTGATAGATTCTTACTGCCAGTACTAAATGCAGGCTTAGTTTTGGGCTGAAAGACTAGACCAGGATGATTCTAACTAACATGTAAATATGTATTACCTGCAACTCAAAATCAGTCTAGGCTAAGACGACTTCTTAGTAGCTCATTATATTGTTAAAAGCACACTAAAATTAGAAGTGTTACTTACTACTGTACTACAAATTGCCTCTCTAGGTTATTCCCTTCCAACTCATAAAAAAACAGATATAATCAGATATAAACCAGATATAATCCTCCAAGTGCAGCCTAGCCCTCTAATTAATGATTGACTTCCACAACCAAAAAACCCCAATAAATACACCCTTTATGTCTATTTAACTTTACCTTTATATGACATAAGTCAATCAAGAGGTGTACATTTACTGAATTACGTGACTACACTGGACAAAAGCACAGCATATGTTGTATGTCTACATGTAGACCATCTGTGCCTAGAAACCAGGTCAAATTCTGCCCTAGAAGCATGCTCCCTGATAAAACACTCATGTGCTATTGTCAGACCTGAGTATGAGAAATTTGAACAAAGTACATCATCAGCTGGTCCAATTACATACTTAATAATGGATATCACTAAAAAAACTTCAGCTGATTTAACAAGGATGTTTTAAATCTTTAAATAAGTGGGCCTTCAAAGCAAATTCCTACTTAATGTATATAAATAAATAAATGTGATTAACAATCAGGTGAGAAAACTCAGAACTATGCTTAAACCCAAGGCTTCTTTATTTCATTTAGCAAAATAAACACTTGTTAAAGTCAACTTACCATCCAAGACTAAGGTAAACGCATATTTGTGTTGCTGAAAACCACAAATGTATTTTTTTAAAAAACTTTTATTTTACCAAAAGAAAAAAAATAGCTTCTCATTAAAAACTCTTCAACATCCCACAGAATAATTCATCTTAACTCCCTGAAAGAAGGCACTGTGATATTAATTGCATATTAGTAGTTAAAGACAGCCTTCAAATATATTTCCTTAATGTCCCCTTACACAGAAACAATTAATTTGTTCAACTCCATAGAGGTGTCCTGAAAGTTCTAGGGGAAAGGACAGAAATCAGTCCATTCCAGGCTCCCTGCTGGATGAGTAGAAGACTCAGTATCAGAGAACTTGCCAATGGTGGCACATGGGATGGCAGCTAAAGCCTTTAAAGTAAAAGTCTGCAAAACAGGAAGCTTTGCAGATTTCTGAAAAATTTCCACATGGACCTTGCATACTTGATCACAACTGTGTATCCCTTCAGGTTTCTATAGGAGATATGAGGAGAACAACCTTATATTCCCCTGTAGAATGAAATTAAATTTGTTCTATGAGCTCATCTGAGAGTATATGGAACTGTGAATAATATAATCTGGTTACTCATTCAAGACCCAAATGAGAAGGCAACCAGCTATGTGCACATTTCAGTCCTCAATGAAGTCAAATATTCTTTCCTGATGTGACATAGTATTAAATCAATCATTTTAGTTGGGGTGAAAAGATTAATTTCTAGCACTCCTTCCTCCAGAACATGACCTGAGCTGTCGCTTCTTTCACAGATACTCAATTTATACTACAGTATATACATGAAGCCATGTTCTTGGGTACACTAAGCCTCCATCCTCAAGTGACACAGTTTATACTCTCCTTGTGCAGTAACCAACATTTTTTCCACTTGGAAATGCCCCCATGCTCCCTCAGACATGGTCTGCTTCACAGCTTTTGCAGACTAAAGAATGCTTTACAATAGCCTTCATCTCTATTTGAACTCATCTGGGTAGCAAAATATAAGCTTCTCCATGTGGGTGTCACAAAGAGCTGGTTGTTTTGAAGTTCTGGAGTTACAGATTTCCAAATTCTCCCCTCCACTCTTTTTTTTTTTGTAGTTTTAACTTTTTGTGGATTAACTATGTTTTTCTTTTGTTTAAGGAGATCCTTGTGCTATGGAGAGCAAGATAGAACTGTTCTTCAAAAATAATTATTCTACTTCTAAAAAAATATATGAAAGTATAAAGGTATACAAGGATCAGCATATGGGAATAGTGAAAAAAAAAAAGCCATACAAAGTAGGGAAAAGGAAGACGAAAAGGGAGAAATATAAAAGTTGTATTAAATGTTTACTACACCAATAGCTTACAGGTCAAAAAATAAATTATTTCTTAGTAGCAGTATCTCACATTTCAGATCAGTTATTTGAGACTGAAAACATACCTTCAGTTTTTAGAAGTTGTTCGTTCTCTTAAAATTAAAAACAAAGATGCAGAGTTTTTAAAACAAAACCAGTTTCTGAACAGGATAAATTAACAGAACAAGTATATTTGATATTTTCAACTCACAAATACAAGAGAAGAACATATTCTAAAGATAATGTCTGTTATGAAATAAAATAAACATACTTATTCCAACCCAGTATTTCTAGATCTCTGACAAGACAGGAGTAGTATTCTGGCGGCCGTGGTATATGCAGGTCTTGTGTATTCTTTAAAGCAATTTCCTGTGTAAAAGAACATTAAAAACATCATTAAGAGAGATTTCAATATTTTTGCATCTATTTAGTCATGTGCTTTTTGCAATTCATTCAAAAATATTAAGCTTATGTAAAATTAACTGCACACTGCATTTGTTTTGTTATAGCCTCCAGCTAAAGCAGACAAAGAAGCTGTTTGGTAAATTACTTCAGATACCAGTAATGAAAACATCTGCAATTTTAAAAAAAACCCACAGATGTTGACAACATAGTCTTCAGATGCAAATATCAAATGTGCTTCTTTTTCAGCTAATAAATTTGAAGTCAAGCATCTTGACTGAAAGAATATTTCAGAAGAAGGTTCTATTAAGCCCACAGCTGTCTCCTGGGCTCCACAGCCACAAGAGAAGACACATATATGAAATCCTCCACATAATTTTTAAATAGCTATATACAACTTTCTACAGCAATCAAAAAAAAATCAATTACTCTGTTTTAATATAATAGGACCCCAGAGAGTAAGTTTAGGTGCAGACATACTTGTCAAGTATGTCATAATGCCTCAACAAGAAATTTTTTTCAAAAAGATAATGCCAGGTTACAGAGAAAACCAAACCAAACCATATGTTCCACATTTGTGTTGTGCTACTTGTTCTTTAGAAGTGCACTTAAGTTCAAATTATGCTTACAGGACAAAAAAAACCAAACATGATTAAATTTAAAAAACTATTGATAATTTGAAAGAAAGTGAATTTAAATAAAAGAAAAAAAAGATAGAGTTCACAATAAAATCAGTATAATAATAATTTCTGCCCAGTTCTCCCACACTGTCTTCTGTTGTTTTCCTCTCTGCACTGAGGATCACTATTTTACTATTTTGAATGAATTATACGTTCTCATTTTCTGAGTGCTTGCTTATCCAAAAAATAGATTGGAACAACTATTATTAAATAATCCAAAATAGCCACACGTAGACATTCTTATTCAGAATTACTCCAAGAGCCTTCGCCTGGTTTAGTGTAATCCAGTTTGCAAGAGATTAAACCAATACTGGGGAAACGCACTCCCAACATAGAGCAGTCGAGTAACACCAGGAGGGTATTTTTGTTGTTGTTTTGAAGAATACTTACTGTGTTCCATTTCTAAATTAAGTATGTTGTACACAAGCATTCCTTGCCAAGAACGTTTAGAGAATGTTTCATTAACAGACAAAAAATTGTCAGTTTTATGTTGTTAACTAAAGATTTTGCTACTATTTAATCCCAGATTAGATAACTAACAATAAAACAAAAAACACCAAAACAAAACAAATTAAAAAAAAACAACCACAAACAACCCAGCAGTCTCTGAACTATAAAAAAGAGCTTTCTGCATTTATTGGTCCAGTTGTCACACAGGTGAAAGCACCTTCAGCAATCCTCCGACTGTGTAATCCTTTGTATGATTATAGGCCTTCTTTACCGTCTGGACAATACCAGGAATTCCAAGAAAGTAATTGAAAAGAGGATGGCTCTATACTGAGATCCCTTGTTGGGATTTTAATTTTTCTGTAACATTCCAATTCCAACACTTAGAATCCCAAGGGATATTTATACAAATATTACATGAATAGCATGCATACCTCTTTTTAAAAGAGAAAACAAAACATAAATCCATCTATCAAACAGTAAACTGTAAAAAACTGAACATGAAAACCAGAGCTATAAGAACATCCCATCTCCCACACATATATTCTGTCACTCACCAAAATAGTTTTCAGTTCCACCATAAAACTGACAAGATCTGGGCAGCTGTGCAACCTCTGAAGGGAACACAGTATCAGTTCATTCTCTTAAACTCATAACTTTTAGTGGCAAACAATTTCAATCTTTTTTTACAATACTGTCAAACCAACTAACATAAAAAATCTCAACCATATACATTTAAGTATGTCAATTACAGAACAAATCTCCCAGAGTACAGGGAACTTTACTGAAAATTAACCGTCACATTACACATTTGTATAGTTTATTAAGACTTTACACTTTATATATTTATTAAGACTTTGGCTTTCACCAATGAGAACCTTTTGAGTCACTCAAAAATGTTTCTTGGTTGGTTACATTTTCTTTAGGAATTCTCCAGACCTGTCTGCTTTTAGATGCTGTCCATGATTAAGGAACCCTTCAGATGCAGTACATATTTACACTCCACTTTCCTGGTCTCTGTATGTGTGATAACTCCTAATTCCCAATCCTTGTTCTACAAAGGTGTGCACAGTCCATGAGATACAGTGTCTCAACTAACAGAGGTGGCAAGGACGCCTTCTTAGAAACAAAATATTCTTTGTGACTGTTGGGCTGTTGTATCCTTGGTCCAGTTTCTGCTGGATAGGAAGGTTTAACTTAGATTCCTCCACTATCTACAAAATTAAATGAGCTAGATATATTAATAATTAATGTGAATTCTCTTCTTTGCATTATTAATAAAAATATATAGAAAAGGAAAAACAAAGTCTGATTGTAATTTAGACATTAAAGAAAAATTCCAGTAAAATGTCATAAGCCATTTATTAAAAATCATTCTGTCTTAATCTTCAAATAATAAAGCTTGAATAAAAATAAATATTTACTAAATTCTGTTCACTTCTCTTTAGATTGACCTGCAAATCCTAAAACATTTCTAAATAAATCTTGGCTATACAATCTTGGCTATAGCATTTTCAGAATTACTATAAGTATACATTTAACAGAAATGGTTTTAAAAGTTGTATACCTGCTTTAAAATATGCCTATATCCATGTAGTATCTTCTTTAGCTGCCAGCTACACTCAATCCTAGACAAACAGTATTTTGTATAAATTTTAAATTCACAGTACATGATTTTTAGAAGAGATCAGAAACTTTGCTACACAACAACATAAGAGTTTTTCTAAAAAAAACAAAGTAAACAATACTTCTGCATTTCTTTGAGTTTCATATTCAAAGTTATTTAAAACTTTCAAATGCCACTATCCCATTAAAAATTAACCATTTACCTACAAAAGCCTGTTATTTGCTGAAAACAGCCTAATTCTTGCAAGCTGATATGACTTCACAAAATATACCAATATTTAAAAATGATATCCTGAAAATGTCAAAGTTATCTATAATGCAGTTTTAAGTATCCGACCTAGAATGTAATAAAGCCACTGCATACCACATCTGTTCACAGTTCAGAGCAGGCTGGCCTAGGCAGAAGTATGGAATACAATGGTAAAGGCTAATCCATGTATGTGCGCATTCACGCTGTACATGCACACCCCCCACTCCCCCATATGACTGTGATAAACACAGAAAAAAAAGAACAGAGCTTTTAAAGAAAGATTTGGCAATGCAAATACATATTAACAGGAAACGGAAAATGAAGTTAAAAAAGCTATGCTAACCTTTAAGTACATAACTGCTTAAATTTACAACTTCGAACTGAAATTTCTGTTTCCCAAATGATGACATGTAAATAATCTGATCCAAATGAACATTTTATATATAAATACAACCAACTAATTACAACAGGTTTCAAAGTTAATTAACAAAATATTTTGATATAGGCAACATTTATTGTCAGCATTTATTAACACTGATGCTGTACAATTTTGTTGCAAGGTCAAGTTGAAACCAGTAAAAATTAATTACTAACACTGATATTGGAGAAGAAATAACAATTCACATGCTTATCCATCATTGCTTTTACCAGAGTAAACTTCTGTTACATACACTTTCAAATTGCTTTCATAAAACTATCTTACCTTGCATTTTTCATTTGAAAATCCATCGGTAACAGTATCCTGATATGGAAGTCTCTACCCTTGAAAATAAACATATAGTTAAGAGGAAAGTCAGCAAAGAAAAAGCCACTTGTGGGAAGTATTCTCCATAAGATCAGCTACTAAGAGAGCAAGCTTGTTTCATCTGCCTTTCAGGAATATTATTCAGAATTTCTCTATTTAGGAAAAAAAGCAGCATAAGTGACAAGTAGAAATAATGCTCATTTTAATTCTGAAGTTGAAATACTCTTGACCTCTAACTCACAGTATTCAGTAAAAACCCTTCAGTGCATCACATTTCATAAAGCAAAAATAACACCTTTTAGAAGAAAAATAAGCATTATCCAAATCTTCCCAAAACCAAGAAATATAATTTAATCCAAGTCATGCTGAAGTACATGAAAGTCTGTCTTCAACTCAAATAAAAGTTAAAACAGACTCTTAACATACAAGTATTACACTAAAAAGAGACTTGGGCACTGATCCACAACACATTTCAGTAAGGTTTTAGAAGCAATAAACAAAACCAGTCCTAAGTACATGAATTTAACTCCTTTTCCCTGTTAGTGTAATCCATTTGGGACGGTTCCTAAATACTTATGTTCCTACTTGTGTTTTCAGTAATTGTCCCACTTTGTGATCATCCCTCTAATTTCTTATGGAATAATCAAAGTAAAACTGAAATAAAGGTTTGTGAGGAGGTTTAACTTCTTCCTGAAGCGAAGAGGGTGGTTAACTCATCTCAAAACTTTTATTCCACTTGTTCAAGCTTGAATTATGTCCCCAAATTTGGAAGTTAAGAACAAAGCCAGACTTCATCCTGTGATTAAATGACTGATACAGTGGATGCTTTATCTCAATTTCAGAAAAGCTTTTATCTCAACATAAGAAATATGGTTTCCCATAACATCCTCATAGACAAACTGAAGATGGCTGCACTAGATAAGCTGACAGTGAGGTGAAGTGAAAACTTGCAGAACTGCTGGGCTCAAAGGGTTGTGATCAGCAGGATGAAGCCTAGCAGGAGGCCCCTGACTGGGGTGATCCTTTCCCTTCGGTCAGCACTGCTGAAGCACACCTAGAGTGCCGAGTTCCCAGTACAAGACAAGCATAGACATACTGGAGTTAGTCCAGGGAAGAGCTATGAAGGTGATTGAAGCATTGAAGGTCATGCAAGCAAAGACGGAAGGAGTGGGGACTGCTTAGCTTGGAGAAAAAAAGGCTCAGAGGCGATCTTGCCAGTGTTTACAAATACCTGAAGGAAGAAGACTAAAGAAGGTATAGCCAGCCTTGAGTGACACACACTAGCAAGATGAAAGGCAATGAATACAAGCTGAAACACAAGAAATTTCATCTAACTGCAGTGAAAAAAACCTCAGTAACAGTGAGGGTGGTCAAACACTGGCACAGGCTGCCCGAGAGGTTGCACAGTCTCCATGCTTGGAAATACTCAAAACGTGACTGGACATCGTCTTGGAGCAACCTGCTCCAGCTGACTCTGCTAGAGGACCTCTTGAGGTTCCTTTCAATCTCAGTGTTTCTGTGATGCTCACAAGCAAAATCAAGATACCTGTTTTAGAGCTGAACATAGAAGCAAATTATGTGTCATTGGGCTAAATTCCTCCAAAGCTGATGTTTACTGTATGCTTAAATTAAGTGCATAACCTCAGATTTTGCTAAATTACAGCCTTAGCCCTCATCAAAAAATCACATCTGAGAACAGACACTCACACTTGCATCTTAACTTTCCCATTAACTTCAGGATGCATTCATGCATTCACACAGAGCATTTCAGAAGTCGCAGCCACTGAAGTAATGCAAATAGAAACACAAGCTTGCAAACATCTTGTGAAAGCTGAATACCAGTGACCAAAAACCTTCTTGAATTTTGACTGCAAAACTACTTTAGAAAATGCAAGTGTGACACAGCACGTCTTCTGACTTATACTTATTTTTATAAGAAGAAAATTCCACCTTATTTCTAAATGAAAATACATGTTAAAAGTTCTTTCTGTAGTCTGTGTGCACACGTAGTATTTTAATGAGCCATAGCCGTAGTGTCACTGCATAGCGTCTCTGATGGGCAAAGGTGGCTTAAAAGCATTCACTCTCAACCTCTGTTAGGTGCTGTTCTTTTCCCTCCACTGCAATTTACCAGATCCTCAGAGAGATGATGCAGTCACTTCGACTGAAATCTCACAAACACAGTAAGTGAAAGGAAAATATGCGGCAACCTTTACCCTAGGCCAAGACTGCAGGCATATTGAATCTGGCTCTCTCAAAAAACATTTGCCAGCACAAATCCAGCCCACAAGCCACCAGCGAGACTGTGCCGTCAAAGGAAGAACAATTCCCCGTGCTCGAACAGTGCAAACCCACGGGATAGCGACGTGGGCGGCTCTCCACAGCACTCTCACGGCAGGGAACCGGGAGCAGGAAAGCACCGAAAGCTGAGAGGCCCCACTACGCCCCCCACCCCCCCGTATTTCCCGCTTCACAAACTCGGCGGCTCCGCACTGGGCCGGGAAGCTGCCAGACCCGGCAAGGGGAGAGGCGGGAAGCGATCTCCACCTCACGCGGACCCGCCCCCGGGGCCTTGCCCGCAAGGGCAGGCTTTGGGCGAGACGGGGCGGGGTGGGGGGTGGATAGAAAACGGGGGAGGCTGACGCAGAGTTACGGTCGCCGACCAAGCGGCGGGCAGGCCGGTCCCGATACCTGCGCGGTGACGAAGCCCTCGTAGGCCGTCACCTCCCGG
>NW_010188867.1:1124-8533 GCF_000695765.1 Mesitornis unicolor | reverse complement strand
AGCTGCCGGACCCGCCATGCCGCGTCGCCAGGCGCGGGCGTTCGAATCCGACGCGCCGCCGGCTGAAGCCCCGCCCCTCGCCTGCAGACGGCGCACGCGCCTGGGGGAAAGGAGGGGCGCGCGGCACGGCCGTCACCTGAGGCGGGAAGCCCAGTGGAGCAGAGCGAGCTCCGGTTTCCTCACGTTGTAGCACGTCCCGAGGGGACAAGCGCCCCGGACTGAGGAGAACCGTCGAGAAAGGCTCTTAATACACCAGCCAGCTGCTCCAAGCAGGTTGTACTGCCAGCCAGGGCGAGGCGAGGAATTACTTACGGCTTGATTCATGTGTTGCTTTTGTAGGAATTATTGGGTTGACCAAAGTAATTGAGGTTTTTTTCTGGGTAAAAGAAATGCAGTTTTTTCAAGGGAAAAAAAACCAAACCAACTTTATTAAACAGTATATGTGTCTCTTTTGTTCCATTACTTTTGCCATCTTTCAGACAACTTCATGATTCTGTGTTCAAAAAAGTTCTTACCTTTTCGACAAAAAACCAGTTCCAAGAACGATTTGATATCCTCATCAGCAGTGAAGGTTTTACCATTCAAGGCATTTTGTAAAGAATGAAACAAATGGTCGTCTGATGGTGCCAAGTCTGGTGAATCTGATAGATGTGGCAACACATCCTATCCAAGCTGCAACAATTTTTGACGAGCGACCAAACTTGTATGTGGTCTAGCATTATCATGAAGAAACACATCACCCTTGCGATTCACCAATTCTGGATGCTTCTGTTTGATGGCATCATTTAATTTCTCCAGTCAGTGACAGTACACATCCAGACTAATGGTTTAGTTCTTGGAAGTGATGCAAAATACACAATACCTTTGAAATCCCACCAGACTGACAGCATAAAATTCCTTCAGTGACAAGTGCTTTGACCTCGTTCATCACACTTTCTCCAAGATCTTTTTCATTCGTCATTGTTGTAGACGATCCATTTGTTATCACCTGTTATCGTATGTTTCAAAAATAGATCATTTTCTTATTTCAAGAGACAATCACACATGTCAACACACTTAGTGAGATTAATTTATTTGAGCTCATGTGGTACCCAAATATCGAGCTTCTTAATATATCCAAGTTGTTTTAAATGGTTCTCCATGTTTGATTTTGATACATTAAGATTATCAGCAATCTCTCATGTTGTTAAACACCAATTGCATTTGATCAATGGCTTTACTTTGTTGTTTTCAACTTCAATTGGTCTTCCTGAGTACCTTTAACATCAAAATCTCTGGACCAAAATTTAGTAAACTAGTTCTGACACTGCCATACTTTTAAGCCATCTTCACCATACACATCATATAACTTTTTATGAGCTTGCACGTGTTTTTTCCTTTTTGGAAGTAATACAGCACAATATGATGAAAATGTTCCTTTTGATTTTCCATTTTTAAATCAACACCAAGTAAATAATTGTTAATGAAATCATGCACTTTCTTTTTCTAAAGCAAGCTTGAACTGTCAACTGTCAAGTTACATAATGAATTTGCAGTTTAAAGTGAAGTTAGTTACATTTCAAGACATGTATGCCCATCTATTTAAAAAAAACCCACCCACAATTATTTTTGGCCAACCCAATATATAGTGTTTCCTGCTACAACACATTAACCTCTCATGGAGGTGTTGGGATAAAAACTGTCCTTGCTTTTCTGGGTGGGCTTACAGAAGGAGGCATTAATACTTTGCATATTGCTAAGGCTGAGCGTCATGCAAAACACAGCAAGAGGCAGTTTCTGCCTAAACAGACATGTTTGATAAAGAAAAGACAGTTTCACAAAGGGATAGGTGACTTTTATAAGAAGTGTGTGGCTGAACTAGCGACCGAATCTTGAGAATCCCTGAGGCTGCTTCCTTCAGGAACAGATGCAAATGCAATCCGATTAGCATGCAATGTATTACTAAAGTCTGTAGAAGGTCATATATTTATAGGCCAGCTGATAAGGCCCCCACTGTTGGATATAGTATGAATGAATAAAGTGGCTAAATCTTGTCAACTTTTCCAGCTATTCATCTCTCGCAATAGAGGAGGCTATTTCTCCCAACACATGTTGAGTTGTTCATATCTTTAAACCAGCACTTCTCACTACAGAAGTGAGTACATAAGGCTCAGCAAAATGTAGAAAAGGCAGTATTAGTTAGCAGGAGCTCAGCTGTTCCAGGCCAGGGAACTGGGAAGTGGCTGCAAGTGTTTTATGTGAGATTTTACACTTTCTGATTGCTTTCAGTACCTGTGGGGCAGTAGAAGAATTGAAAGAGAAGCAAAGAAAATGATTAAAATGTTTATACCTGCAGCTAGACCTGGTTCTCTTAGCTTGGAAGACCTGTGTGTGGGCATTGCATGGAAATGGAGGAGTCAAAAGGGATCGATCCCTTTGCAGTTTTATATTGTTGCGGTGGCTATTAGAAATACAGCTACTGTGTGAGGGAATGAATGTGAAGCCTTGTTGCTTATTTGGGCTAGATGTTCAAGTCTTTTCTGTTCTTTTTGCATGCTGCCAAAGTTCCTTTGTCCTGTATCCAAATTCTGCCAATGATTTACCCAAGCATCGGGCGTACAATGCACTAAGAGTCAATAGAGAGGTGAAAGAGTCCCAAGATTTACTGTTTAAATTCATCACAGTAAGATTTTCAGGAATACATGCTAATAAAAATATATCCTCAGTGCTAGTTAACATTGTTTTTTCTACACCTTGCAAATGTCACTCATGATTTCCAGACTTTCAGCAAAGTATCAGTGTATCTGAGAAAGCCATGTTCTAGCAGTTCAGGTCTTTGCAAGAATGTTGCTCTAGGCACTCTTTCTCGCTCCAGAGAACTCTGGACAAGCAAGACTGTTACCCATTCAAGAAGCATTTTCTGAATATATGTACAAACTGGTTGTCAATACCAATATGTTTAACCCATATGCCCATAGTTTGCTCCCTTCAAGCTGTTCATGTGCATTTCATTACCCAATATGGCTCAACTTGAGCAGTTAATCCAATGCTTCAGAGTAAATTGCATCCTTTATATTATCTATTAATTTCATTTTGATCAAAACACTTCTTCCGTTGAGTTGTTTTCTCTCAGTATGCATTACACTAGAAATTATTTGTTAAATATCTATGTACTTTACCAGGTACAGAGATTATTTCTTAATTACATCAAATGCAAAAAAACCCAAACTGAAAACAGGTTTTATTTCCTTCTTTTCGCCATGTCTATCTTAGTCTCTGACATTAAAAGAAACGTCAAGTAACTTTTGCCAAATGCAGTTATGGAGTAAGCTATCTAAATAAAAATACCATAATATCAAAACCATAAAATATTTTAGTACTGGGGCCCAGAGAATATTAATAATTATCTTACACTCTATATATTGGACACTTTTAAACTTCATACAAAAATGCAATGACTTGAAACATCATGTTACTTTGATCTAGTACACAGACTTCAGCATTTTTAGAACAGGAAAATAACAAAATAAAAGCAAGAAAGAGGTTTTACAGGTATACTTCTTAAGGCAAAGGAGTCCTGCTCTGATCTTTCAGCAACAGGCTACCTTTACTAATTTTATTACAATTGCTGTTTGCCAGGAGAATCATAATGGAGTTTGTTATTAATTATTTGTCCATTTAAATATCATATTCAGCCAGTTATCAAAAAACCTGTGACTTGAGTGACAAAACAAACAGTATGCAGACCAAACACTTGGAAGCAACAATTCTGAATATCTGTTAGGCTAGATTTTTTTAGTAAATTATCCCACAACAGTCAAACAGAAGACAGAATTCACATAAAACCACTCAGTAACCTAAAATAAACAATTCATTGTAATAATGTCGTATTGTTAGGAGCTTGATTTATTTATTTAAGGATATTACGAAAGGCAAGAAAATAACAGTGCATTGTTCACCAACATTAGTATCTCCAACATAAAACAATCAATTTTAAAACATGTAAAATTGCTAATACTGTTATTGCTGTCCTTCGTCGTAACTCAGTGTCATTTTATTCATCTCACCCTTAAGAAATGACCTTTTCTGTGCATATCCCCACCTTTTTCTGCAAATCTCCTGAATGACAGAATCTCATCCTAATCCCATTTCCATTTAGATGTTGCAGAAAAGCATTGTAGACCTTGGAGGGAGTAAGCAATCATAATGGAAAGATAATAATATGTTTATGAAATTTGGATTTTATAATAGCAAATTGAAAAATTACAGTAGTATTTCAAGCCACTGAAGGTCAATGTTACGAAGTGCAAAGCCATTGATCAAGTGTTTTTAAACTTTCATAGTTTAGATTGTTTTTAATACAGAACATCTCTATTTCAGAGAGCACCTCTCTTTTGAGGTGATTCCTCATGTACCTAGTTATCACAAAGTCCAGTGTTAAAAGCAGGAGTGTTTGTAAGGAAAAGCCACACTAGAAAAATATTTAGTATATTTTAGCTGTATTTTAAGCAGACATAAAAACACAGAACAACTTCACAGGCCTCTACAAAATGCACCATAGACCACAGTGTAAGAATCCTAGCCCTAATGAATTCTTAAAGGTAAAAGCATATGAAAGGACTCATAACTAAATATAGCAAAAATATACTTTCAATAGTATGCAATTGTACCTTTTTTTACTAAAGGTCAATTTGCTTGCTTATGCCTAAAAGCTACACCAAAGCTGTACATACTGAAAACCAGTGAAACTTAACTGAGGTCCTAGACAAAAAAATAACACTTGAACCTTATCCTCAGCTAATTAAGGTGTTTCCCTCTCCTGAGCTTCAGTCTTCCCTGAGCTTCAGTTTTCCACTGTTTGAAAGCACAGCTCAGACACACTCACAGCAATTGGAACTAGATGAAGATTTCTGTGACTAAACCAGCAGGCCATGTAATCTGAAAGAGGTTTTACTGTACTACTGCACCCCCTGAATGGCTCACTGCAGTGAAGGACAGTTGTGCTCTTCCCATCACCCTGTTCCTGGCCCTGCAGTCCCTTTTTCTCATTTATGCCAGCTCTGGTTCCTGATCATTCCCTTTGTACACTAGGCCAGTTTGTCCACTGACCAAAAATTAATTGCTTTTCTTATGAATTAGTTTTAGGCTGGCCTGGCTTGCTGAGGCTGTGACACAAGCACTAGAGCTGACAGGAAGAAAGCATCAGGAAGGCACATCCACAAGCCAAACCACACTTTTTGGAAACAGTGAAATGCTAGATGAGACGCTGGAAGAACATGCAGGTGAGAACCACCATGCTTCCCCTTCTACCACAATCCTCCCAGGCCACAGCCTGGCACAGTTTTCACGTATGCTCCATCTTTTGTTTTAGTCTAAATTTTGCTACAAAAGTATTTCTAGTGATTTTCATAGAGTTTTCTTGCACAATACTTTTATTTCTCGCTATATTAAAACTGTTTTGCATCATTAACAGTTCACAAACTCAGATGGGGGCTTTGGACATATTTGTTATAATAAAAGCAGCGCAGCTGTTGACAAAAGTGTCTGAAGCAGAAAATGTGTCTGTTCTCAAGATTTTAAATGCAATTGTTCTTCTGTATTTAAGAACTTCAATATTAGAAAACATACACTGGTACCAAAACCAAGAACATCGATCTATTAACAGTATAAAAAGATTTAGTAAGTATTGGATATTTTAAACAATTTTAAAATGTCTTGGGTCTAGAGGGCTTTCAAAGCTCATGTTCATCTTTGTACATATAAGCAAAATCTTGGCATTCTCTCTGGCAGATGACCCAGAGAAATGACTGATGTATGAACATTAATGCATTCACATAAATTAACTTCTGCACATAAAAAACACAGAGGATTTAAGCCCAATTACATCTCCCTGAATTGTTCAAATACTCCCTTTGCAGTCAGTGGCGACTCAAGAAGATGAGGCCAATCCATATGTTGTATTGATTCTAAAGGCACAAGAGTATGTAGTTAATCCCTTTCAAACCTTGCAAAACACAAATTCTTGGAGATCTTCCAAGCAGCCAGATGAAAGTTGCCTTCTAGAACCAGGGAATGTATGGTGTTAGAGACTCCAAAAGATGTTGGGTCAAAATCTGGCCTTGCTTTTAATAGTGTAAAATGAGAATATTTCAATGGAGATGTGTATATGTACACCAATATAAATATACAACTGATCATCTTGCAAGATAGACTATAATGCCAACATCCTCTTTCCTGTTAATTTCTAAGAAAACCAAACTGAAGAAACTAAGAAAACCAAACTTGGCAGTCACCAAGGTGAAGAGCTCGAGAGCAGAGGATCACACGGAGGACGACGCCGGGGGACCTTGCTGAAGTGACAAAAGCGGCTAAACCACGGGAAAAAAACAAAAAACAAGCGTGAAGGCAAAAAGGGCAGGGAGAGAGAGGGTGTCCCAGCCCCCCCCCCCAATCCCCCAGAGAGGGAAACCTGAGCTCCTGATTGCATTCAGCGCTGACTCACTGTGGGCGGATACATCATCGTGGCTAGACTTCGCAAACAAAGATAAGGGAAGGACACTACCCATGCTTGCTTCAAGCGTGCTGATGGCTAAAAAGAGCGATGCGGGATAGGCAAGTCCGATTACAAAGGGCACAGCGGAAAGTCTCCTTAGACAGTATTAGGAAGGTGCGGTTCTTTCTGCGTTGTTTTTTCTCCTCGAGACCGATTCTACGTGCGTTCTCAAAGGAGACAGCAGCATCATGAATGGTGTGTCTCCATGACTCACCGCCTCCCTAAGATCGGGCGGGGACAAGAGTGATGGTCAATCCCCTCAAGTAGAAAAGCAGCCCCCAGGCAGCGCGAGCGACCCGGGGCGTGGCGTGTCAGAAGGGCGTGGCAGTTTGCGCAGGCAGGGCAAGCAGGAAGGGCGCTGAGGCCCGGCCAGATCAGCCGGGCAGCAATGGTTACCACCAGGCAGAGCCATGGCCTCCCACAGCCACGCACCCACCAAGGCAGACGCAGCGTGCCAGACAGAGCAACGGTGTTCAGGTGTCGAGCTGCAGGGTGTGCCCTGCTCTTACGCCAATGTCAGATGGCAGCAGTGAGCACGCCTGTGGGAGGTGTGCCCAAGTAGAGGAGCTCCTCTGCATAGTGGTGGAGCTCGGGGAGGAGGTAAGTAGGCTGAGAACGATCAGGAAATGTGAGGAGGAGATAGACCATTGGAGCCGTACCCTGCCTTCCCTGAGGCAGGCCCAACGGGTAGAAGAAGCTCATGAGAGGGAGGCAAAGGGCTCCCTAGCCTCTCTATGCCAGCCTGACCATAGTAAACGGGAGGACTTAGAGGACAGGGGCCAACAAGAGCGGAAACGAGTCTCTTCCTGGTGCAACAGGAGTGGCAGGCGGGCCCCCCCCCCCGGAAACGCTCCACCCTTCCACGGGCCCCTGCCAA
>NW_010188867.1:0-303 GCF_000695765.1 Mesitornis unicolor | reverse complement strand
GTTGGAAGAAGAGGCAGGCATCTCAGGAGGAGTACAGGGCTACCGTGAGGCTGTGCAGGGAGAAAATTAGAAGGGCCAAAGCGCAGCTGGAACTTTATCTAGCTAGTGGTGTTAAAGACAATAAAAAGGGTTTCTATAAATACATTGGCAACAAAAGGAGAACTAAGGAGAGTCTCCCACCTCTAATAGATGTGGGGGGAAGCATAGTGACCGGGGACAAGGAAAAGGCTGAGGTACTTAATGCTTTTTTTGCCTCAGTCGTTAGTAGGAATACCAGCAGTACTATGGGTACCCAGTCCCCTG
>NW_010188866.1:26064-52707 GCF_000695765.1 Mesitornis unicolor | reverse complement strand
CCAGTCCTCATCAACCAAGGTGAACTCCTCCGTACTCCTGGCTTCCTCAGGGGCATGGGGCTCCTCAGGACAGTCTCCGGCAGAGTCGACAGAAACAAAGAAGGCATTCAGTAACTCTGCCTTCTCTGTATCTTCTGTCACCAGGGCACCCACCCCATTCATCAGTGGGCCTACATTGCCTCTGGTGTTAGTTTTATCTGCTATGTATTTGAAAAAGCTCTTGCTGTTGTCCTTGACCTCTCTCGCCAGATTTAATTCTAAGAAGGCCTTAGCTTTCCTAGTAGCCTCCCTACACCCTCTGACAATAGCCCTATAATCTTCCCAAGCGGCCAGCCCCTCCTTCCACGATCTATAAACTTTCCTCTTCCACCTAAGCTTACCCAGCAGTTCCCTCTTTAACCAAGCAGGTCTCCTGGCTCCCTTCCTTGACTTCCTAAGTGTCGGGATGCTCCGATCTTGAGCTTCATAGAAGCAGTCCCTGAATGCTACCCAGCTCTCTTGGGCCCCTTTACCTTCAAGCAGCTTTGCCCATGGGATTTCCCTTAGCAATTGTTTGAAGAGGTCAAAGTTTGCCCTCCTGAAGTCCAGGGTTGCAACTCTGCTTGTTATTTTGTCTTGCCAGAAAACTGGCACCTTTATAGGAAAGAGTCTCTGTGTGGAAAAAGGACCCTTAGAATGAGAAACTGCATCAGAAATTAAAATGTAGGAAGCTCCCCATTTGCAGTCTCATTTCATTTCCTCTCCAACTGCTACAGCTAACCTACTATTGTGTTTTGTTTGTTTTCTTTATCTCAGAGTAAATACCGTTCCAGATTAATAAACAGAATTCACAAATCATTTAAAGCTGAATCTATAATAAGCCTAACTCTGTAATAAGCCCCAACATCTTTTATTTGCTTCCTTCTTCCTCTGGGCTCTGTAAAGCTTTTCATTTTGCAACTATTGTACTTTAGATTGTATTCCAGCCTAAGAATTTTATTTGCCACTTGATTATCTTGCTGCTTCTGCCATGACCACAAATACTGAAATCTTGCCTTATAAGCCCCTAGGCTTTCAAAAGACTGGACAGCTAAATTCTGACAACAAAGTTCACTTTTCTCCATAGCATCTAATATTTTCTAGCTCTAAACTCTAAGGAGCTACAGCTATAGATTACCAATTTATAATATGCATCTCATGTGAATTTTCAACAACAGGAAAGTAAGAGTCAGCTGTCTCTTTCCTCTTTAAACAAACAAACAAAACCCTTAAACTTATGTCTCAAAATTTAGACAGATCTGTGTAATATGAGAGCAAAGTGAGCATTAATGACTCCAAAGCATTTTTTTATTGTTGTTGCCAGTAATACTTGGCATAAATATATGTTTTAAGCAAATCATTCTGATAACCTTTTAAAAATTGCTTGCAACACCTCTCTGTTGTCTGGAGAGGAGTCTTTTTGTCTATTGCTTCTTTACTCATTGTATTACCTAAAAATGTACCTCACTAAGCTTTTAGAGCATTGAAAGACTGGGACCATTAAACTTATAGATTATCATAAAACTTTTCACCAATATCAGCTTATTAATAAAACCACCTCTGATTCAGTGTTAGTTTCCAGAGCTGTAACAAACAATACCTCCGATCTTCCTCCTACCCATTGTATCTAATCCTTCCTACCCAGAGGAAGTAACTTGTGTCAGACCATCCAAAAGCCAGCAATAAAAGGCGAGGAATAGCATCCAGGCTCCTGAGCTTTGGGACAGCATTTTAGCTGGTGTATTAGGTTTGCGTGGCAAGATTTTGGTAGCTGGGGGGGGAGGCTACAGGACTAGCTTCTGTGAGAAGCTGCTAGAACCTTCCCCTATGTCCAACAGAGCCAATGCCAGCTGGCTCCAAGATGGTACCGCTGTTGATGAAGTCCAAACCAATCAGAGATGGTGGTAGTGCCTCTGTGATAACACATTTAAGAAAGGGAAAAAACCTGTAATTGCAGCCAGACACAGGAGTGATAACGTTGCAGATGCTGAGGTCAGTGAAGAAGGAGGGGGAATAGGTGCTTCAGGTGCTGGAGCAGAGATTCCCATGCAGCTTGCGGTGAAGACCATGGTGAGGCAGGCTGTCCCCTTTGCAGCCCATGGAGGTTAATGGTGGAGCAGATCTACACCTGCAGCCCATGGAGGGCCTCATGCTGAAGCAAGGTGGATGCACTGAAAGGAGACTGGGACCTCATGAGAAGCTTACACTGGAGCAGGCTCCTGGCAGGACCTGTGACCCCATGGAGAGAGGAGCCCATGCTGGAGCAGGTTTGCTGGCAGAACTTGTGACCCTGTGGGAGACCCATATTGAAACAGTATGTTCCTGGAGGACTGCACTCCACGGAAGGGACACACACTGGGACAGTTCATGAAGAACTGTACCACATGGGGAGGATTCACATTATTCACATTAGAGAAGTTTGTGGAGGACTGTCATCTTCAGGAGGGACCCCACATTTTTTTAAGAGTGTGAAGAGTCTTCCCTCTGAGGAGGAAGGAGCAGCAAAGACAAGGTGCAATGAACTGACTGCAACCCCCATTCCCCATCCCCCCATTGGGGCAGGAGGAGGCAGAAAAATCAGTAACAAAGTTAGGCCAAGGAAGAGAGAGAGGTGGGAGCAAGGTGTTTTTAAGATTTGGTTTCATTTCTCATTATCCTCCTCTGATGCAACTGGTAATAAATTTGATTAAATTTTCCCCAAGTTTAGTCTGTTTTGCCTATGATGGTAATTGGTGAACGATCTCTCCCTGTCCTTATCTCAATCCATGAGCTTTTTGTTATATTTTCCCTCCCTTGTACAGCTAAGGAGGGGAGTGATAGAGCAGATTTGGCAGGCACGTGGCATCTAGCCATGGTCAACCAACCTCAAGGCCATACCTGCAGAGTTCCGGTCATACACCTTTGCAGCAAAATTAACAATTGCCAGAGAAGTCCTATCACAGCCCAGGGATATATTTTAAATGTAAACGGGTACTCATACATCTCATTGGGCTAGTACCTCTTCTACAGTGGAGCAAGGCTGGAATAGATTGTTAATAACTTCAGTGTAGCCAATTTTGGCATTGTAAGTCCAGAAAAAAATAACATTTTGCTAAGAGCTAAACCACTGCCATTTAGTAAAATGCTAACCATGTATTAAAATGTTTGTTTCATCATCAATGATTTTATATCCTTTCATTCCTAACTTAACTTTGATGACTGTCTCATAACAGCTATATAACAAAAGAAACATCTCTGTTTATCAGGCAAATCTTTATGTGGCTTTTTGCTCCATCATTATGAAATTAAAGCCAAGGAGTGAATGCTATGGGCAAATGGGTAAAATACATTTATTTCCCCTGGGAAAATATGTCAGCAGAGAAGCGAACAACTATATGCACACACATTAGAAAGCATTAATATAGCTTGCAATTCCAGAGCTGTTTAAAAAACTGCCTTTGCTGTTCACGGACTACTTGCATCTGAACATATATCTATCTGGATATATGCATATTTTTCTCTTTCCTAATGATAACAATAAAACTTTATGTATAAAGGAAATCTATTTTTATAAACAGCTTAGAAGGCTGTCCACTGCATTTCTCTACAATTTAAAAGGAAGTTACTGTATGAAGAAAAGATTATTCTATGATTACTCAAATTTGAAAATCCTACATAGGTCATAAACCAGAATTATTCTCTGGTAAAGTTGCCATCCATCGGCCCAAAACACTGCAGGAGGAGGAACAAGGTGACTAAGACTGTGGTTTAATCAGGTCCTAGATTTATTTACTTGATAAATTCAGGACAACCTGTCAATAACTCATCTGTTGCTGGTCACTTTTCATCTCCCAGTAGGTAAAAGGAGCAGCCAAAGAGAAAAGACCCCCAAATGACAGCATAGAGCACTGGCAGTGGGAAAGGCAGTCACGCTCCCAGCTTGCACCAGACAGCAGCCCTTCCTTTCTTAGCACAGTGGCCTCCTGCTCCGAAGAGCAGCATAAAGGGAGCTCTGGGGCACAGAGGGCACTTCTGGATGGTTTCCATCACCACCAGTCCCCAGGGGAAGCAGAAAATGGACACATGAAAATTAAAACTGCTTAAAATTTTAACAAAACTCCTAAACTGGGATAGTGGTGGGGAGGGCATTTTTATAACCTCTGGACACTGCGACCAACCACCCATGAAGTGCCACTCCATGCTAACAGTCTCTATGAAGTAAAAGCAGTACTTGTTTTAACACTAATAAAACAGCAAACGTACGATAAAACCGTTGTCTGGATATTTCACTGCTACAGCAGAGTGATGGACTCAATACAAGCAACTGGAAGGGAAAAAGAAAATCTGCTGTTTGGCAGAAATTATTCACTGAGCAAGTCTGGGAGTCATGAAGGGCAACACAGCGAACATTTAAATGTCAAAGCAAGTGCCACCTTCCCTGAGTTTTGAGCATCATAGCTACTCTAGACTTAGCTAACGACAAGAGAATTACATCGGGCCCTATAACACAGCAAGGTAAATCATCAGGCAGGAGCCAAACAGTGAGTTAATAAAAGTCAGGTGACCATAAATCTATGAAGAATGAATTTCACAGAAATTTTTACATTCCCGATGGTCGCACACTCAGTCACGATCCCACCTCTCAGGATGTTCCCAGGCATCCCACGTTTTGGGCTTACATCGCTGTACATAGATATACGTACACATATAGGTAGCATCCTCACTATGGTTAACACTACCAAAATTCCCAGAACTGCAGTTTGCTTTTTATTGAAGCTGGCCCTTGATTTGTAATGTGAAGCAGATAGTGGCAGCTCATGTTTGGAAGGATTTCCTGTGGTAATTTCCAGGAAAGCAAAAAAGACATTAATTAGATATTATCATCACATATGATGAATAACATGAGATGTCAGAACCTTGCTCAGATGAAAAACCAAGATACAAAACACACAGGTTTTTTAATTAGGCCCTCTCAACATCAGTCCTAATGGTATAAAAAATCTTTGGTGTAGCAGCTGTGTATTTCTACATGACAAATTCATAATTACTAACACGGTGTCTCTTGCAACTTACTAAAAAAACCCCAAACTTCTAAAACACCTCAAAATTTTCTGAATTAGCAACACTCTAAAATGTGTTTGCAACTAAGCGTACATTCGTGAGTTTTTAAGGCAGTATTTATAGGAAAATGAAAATAATCCCAGTTGCTGTCAGCACTGGTTTCTTCTGAGCTGTTGACTAAGACATTTTGTGCGCTGAAGACATTTGCAGCCAGTGTAGTTCAAAGACATGAGGCCTGCTCTGCTTCCCTTGCAGGCAGGCAGAACCTTCCCATTGATTTTAATGGGACTTGAATTTAGTCCACAGAGAGACACAAAGTGAGGCTTTTTTAGTACTATTAGTGATAGCATCTGCCACTATATTTCCTATGAAAAGAAAGGCTATGCAATACCTCTGAGATATCTGAAACAAGCTGTTAATATGTAAGCTTTCAATCTCTACTAGAATACTGTCTGCAATCTCAAAGTCAAACCAGGTAGCATATGTAAGCTGGAATTTAATGCCATGGTACATATTGAAGACATTTAACACTAGATGTCAAAATAAGCACATATCTGTTAAAATTCCTATTACAAATACATCCATTCAAAGTCAGATGCTGCAATATAAAAGAAAAGTGTGCCTGGAATGAATTTAATGTTAAAATGCAAGAATTCTGTTTCTTTTCCCAGTCTCAAGCTGTTTTTATCAGATCACTCAGATTGGGCATAGAAGTGATGTAGTATTAAATCAAAACAAAAAAATAGCATTGATATAGCATTGATAGTCTAATCACAACCCACAAAGGCAAAGACAGAGCTCAGACTAAGCGCCTACCATTTCTTTGTCAGAGCTTTACCCTCACTAATTTTAAACAGAACTTGTTTTAACCCACAGGCATGACATCTCACTCTGAATATCACATTTACCCCAATATCTGCTTATAAAGCCTATCAAAATACAAGTCTCTTTCATGTCTGACTTTTCACAAATTGCATTTGTTTTAGGATTAAAGCATGGAATTAGTCTGTCTTTGGATAAAAGGGTTTATTTGACACTTGTCTTCGCTCACCATAACACTCCACAACATTTAGGCAGTAATGACGTGCATTTATACGGTCTGCTCAAGTCCTGTGAGGCTGCAGTCGAGTCAATTTTAACTCAAGTTGTGGAATACACAATAACGTTTAACTATACAGCACATCAGTACACGAAATCTAAATTGCAAAATGCACAACATATCATTGTCTGTGACAGATACAAGTGCACATAACAAAAACTTGATGTATTTGAATTTTGTCCCATTGCTCTACATTTTAGCAGTCTTGGCTGTTCTTGGATTGTAGAGCCACAGCTCAACTATCACATAATAAAGAGCAGCCATGGAAACACAGAGATACCTGTTATCCAGAAAGGTACAAACAAGATATCAGCCTATTTCACAGAATCACAGAACAGTTTGGGTTGGAAGGGACCTCTGAAGATAATCTAGCCCACCTCCCATAAAATGCTTCCCTAGTTTCCAGAATTAGGAAAAAGATACAGTGGGGTTGGGCATTTTTCCCCATTATACAGTAACTATTATAGGAGGATACAAGGGAAGTCTAAGTAACTCCTATATCTATGGGTAATTCATCACAGGGTGAAACTGCAACTTGTCTAGCTTCATCTGCCTTCCTCTGTAGCTTCTTGCCTCCTCTCTCTACTGCTAGCAATGTTCAAACTTAATCTGTAATTTATATTATCAAAAAGGGAAGTATACTAAATAAGCCTTGCCAAGGGAAGATGAAGATGTCAGCTGCCTCAATAAGGTGTCATTATCTCAAGAAGATGAGTGCATTCACCTTACCATTACATTATTGACCAAGTCTCTTTTGCAAGCAAGTGCACTCTGGACACTCTCCTTTGGCACTGCCATTGCTGTAGCCAATCCCTTTGTCATTTCCCACACACTCTGATTGCATATTCCTGCCTCCTAGTTTTGCTCTGAACGAAGGCAAATATTTATATCACCTTTCATTTTAACCCGATCTTGTTTATGTCAAACACAATACTCTTTTTGCTGCATGTGCAAAGATTGCACGTGCTCTTACTGTTCCCAAAGGACTTTAATAAGATAACCAGGGCTGCAAGACACATAGCAAGAAACAAAGGCCAACAGGAAGATTTTGAATATGTGAGATAGTTTGTCTCCAATTGGCTTTCAGTAGGAACACTGAAACATCATTGCACTGATGTTAACCCTCTCTCATCTTTAAAATGAAGTTGCTTTGGGCAGTATTTCTGAAATAAGAATCTTTATAGAGTTTTGTAGGAACGTCTCCAAAGAATGTATCAGAGAGACATTCTCTGCTAGAGAGAGACAGAGACAGCCACAATCTCAGTAGACAGTGAAAACCATTATCAGAAATGGGCTTTGGATAGTTCTACACTTCAAACTATGCACAGAAATGCAGAACTATGATAAAAAACCTGAAAACATAATTAATCTTAGCAAAAAGAAAATAGTGCAGTAACACAGTAATCTGCTCATCAATTTCCATAGCTGCTACCCTAAATAAGTATTTATATTAAGACATTGCTGTGTATTCCCACACAATCTTCTGTACAAATGGCTCTTAGATTTAAAAAGATAGAAATATTTAAATAAATCTAGCCTGTGTTTGGATGGGATAACTTTATTTATTATTTCTTCTTACTGGATGTTTAAATACATACATGCGGAATTGCTCACTCTCAGGACATTTTCTGTGCAGTTATAGAACAGCTACTGGCTAAAAAGCCAGTGGACTCAATATTCCTCTGCCTCTTAACTTTTCATGATTGCCAAGACCAGATCCAGTGCCCAGAAAAGGCAATGGAAAAATTCCCACTGTTTTCAATGGGCTTTGATTTGGGATGCAAGCCCTCCTTTAGAAAGTATAAATCTCATTCAAATCAGACTGGCAGTACATAAACTGGAGAATTAAATTCCCCAGCCTTTAAAATCAGCTCTTATACACACGCTGTAGCTTTGGAAATATGTATCCTCTGCTAGCATTTACTGCCTGTGAATCATTCTGCCAAACTGACAGAGACAGGAACACTTATTGGGGTGCAACAGGGAAGCAAAGACAGTTACTCCACGGAATAGATCTTCTCAAGGCAGCTGTCTTCCCCCTGCACAAGTGAACACCAAGGTAGATGGAAAAGGGATGCCTGTAAGATGCACAAGTAAATGACTAACGCACCAAATAATAGCAAAAAGTTGAAAGGCAGGAGATGGAGATGCAGTGAAGACAAAAGAATCAGCAAGGGATCAGCAAGGGATCAGCAAGGGATCAGCAAGATGAAATCAAAAGACTGTATGGGAATGCTCCAGAACATACGGCATGTTAAAAATCACATAGATCATCAGCATATTTTCCCAATAAGACAATATCAGGTCCAATTCTTAAACATGAGATTTTACTAAAAGACATCTTAACACACTGTAAGGTGCTCATTTTCTTTTAACAAAATCTGTACCCGAAAATTAGCTTTAGGAGAAATTCAAAATATCACGATTTATCAAAACTTGTTCTGCTTCCCCATGCCTCTCTTGCCACTCCCACCTCATTTCAGAAATCCAGGACAAATCTCTAAAACTGGGCATCTAAGTCTGTGCACAGGTTGCCATTTCTGCAGTTGAGAGCACATGGACACCCTGCACAATATCAAAAGATCTTCTCAGAATCTAACAACTTATTGGATCTTCAGAGAACCATTATTTAAGTAAATTTTGTCCTTAAAGCCCAATCTAGCAAAGTCTTAGGCATCTGTCCCCATCACTGAGTAAGCTGTGCAGGTTGGTTAACCAACCATAAATAATAAAATATTCTCAGTGAAGAAAACAGCTCAATATTTAAGAGTTGCCAGAAGCACTGCTTTCATTTACAAGGTGATAACTTAGCACCTGGTATCCTCAGTTTTGAGAAGAACTTGGTAGAAAGTGTTTGGTAAAGCATAAATTGCAGGCATAACTACTCAGAGATAATCTGCATGTCATGACCGGTGTCCATGAGCTTTCTACTCTCAAAGAAAAGGGGTATTCTCCAGATCAGCCTGAAGCAGTTTTATTACAGGGGAGAACTGAAAATGGAGTAGCAGGTTAGGATATCCACTGGAGGACCAGCATCAAAGAAAAGAGGGGAAAATCACACTGCAGAGTGCATGCCTCTCTCTGCCAGGCTCCCAACACCAACTCGAGTGCGATGCGGCAGCGCTACCCTGGCAGCCCAGAGCAGGACTCGCTGCAGACCAGACCACTCTGACTCACAGGCAGCAGGCAACACGGGTGGGGGAACTGCTGCTTTAAATACATTTCCAGAGACTATCAGGTTTTCCTGCAATACAAATGGAGTACCGAAAAGGCCCTCTTGGGGATGATGCTTTTTTCTTCAATTACAGGAAAAATATGCTCACATTAATATATTTTCCCCCTCTTTCTTCTACAAACTTCAAATAATATAATTGTATAAGAGATTGTTTGGAGTGAAAATTCAAATCAAGCAGCATCATGTTTGCATTCCCATTTGGTCACTACATTTCTACTCCCCCAACAATGTAACTGGGGCAAGAATGCTATCTGTCTAACCCAGTTGGTTGACTAAATCATCACACTTTTACTGTTGGCATCTCTCAGCCGTCTACTTGCTGTTTCTTCCCAGCTCCCCACAGAAAATAACCATGACATACAGGCATGTCAGGAGACAGCTTTGAAAACAGGGAATTGAAGTGCAGAACCAGCTGCCATCAGTTTACTAGGGGACTCTGTCACATCAACCAGCAGCTACTCAAACTGCTCACTATTTGTTCAGACAGGCTAAAATTAGATTTTTGGACACTGGGTCATAAAGTGTAACTTGAAAGTATATGTATCATCTCTAAAGCCAATGTATCCAGCTTCTGTAGGTTCAACAGTATAATTATACACCATAGAAAACAGCAGAAAAGCCAAGAAAAGTAAGGTTAAAAGCAAATGCTTTAAAAAGATATGTCTTTTGTAGATCTTGCATAGTAAGTTACAATTTTGCAATGGTTAGTCCTTAGCTTCAATACCATCACAAGCACAAATTAGTCACAAGAGTAATGACCCCCAAAATATTCACTCAATTACAGTAGCATTGAAATCTTCATCGCTATTAGCAGTTAGGGACATTACCTCTCCTATCTTTAAAACTGAGTTCTTGTCCACTTTGGTTGAGAGAGAGAATAGCTATTGGGATTTTTCTCAACCAGGCAAAAATGTGTATGCATTTCTCAAATAGATGCTAATTTAGGCTTTTTGTGAGCCATCAGGTTGGCAAACACAAAATTATACATCTTAATTTCTCCCATAGTTGTCCCTAAGAATACCTATTTTCAAGAAGACGGTCTTTTAGAATTAGAGTTTAAATTTCCTCAGATGTTTTGTTCCTCTGGAAACTCATTTCTCATCTTAAGAGGCTTTCTGTGGAACTGAAAACATCTTCCATTAAGTCTGATGCCATTACTCTGACCTCTGTTTTGTCTCAGCTGACCTTAGACTCTGAACAATAGACTTTGCTCGGGGCTACCTCTTGTTTCAAAAGTTCCAGAGGATCCACATTACAGCGAGACTCAGGATGCAATATGAATTTCCTCTTTTGTTCATATTAGTCAGTGAAATATTGTTTGTTTATGAAACCTTGCTTCCATTTTCTCATGCTATGAAGGTTTCCAGAATGCAACTTCTATATCTATTTTAGGAAAATTATTTCTTGGTGTAACTACTGATGTATCAAAATGGGCACTATTATTTAAGAAACCTGACTCAAACCAGATTGTGGTTGGTCCAGATAACAGACACCTAATAAAGGCCAGATGCAAGAGCAGCTCTTTCTGGCTATTTCATTAGGACAGCCCCAAAACTATTAAAGATCACATTTCTCAGACTGGATAAGAAACATCTCTACTGCACCCCCGAAGTCCAAAAAGGTGTTAGCAGAGAGTGCCATGGCAGCAGCAGGCCAGAGGTGCTGTATTTTCAGCAGTAACACAGCTGAGAACCCAGGCACAATCACAGAAACAAGCTGCTATTCCTGGATTGTAAACAAATCCCATTTCCAAAGCTTCAAGTCAACACAATCCATACTGAAAAAGCAAAAAAAGACACAAATACTACATTGCTCTATAGTGACAGTATTGCACTCTGCAAAACATGGAAGTGGGTTATTATTCTTTTCCCAGTGTTGGTGAGGCCTCCCTTGGAGGACACTTTAAGAGAAGAAACAGAAAAGAGGCCAGAAGAAGGAACCAAAATCAACAAGCATGAAGTGTTTTTTCCTCATCTAGCCACAAATGAGCACTGAGGGACTTGGGACTGATGGTCCACAAAAGAGACAGCTTCTGAGAGACACGATACTGACATCTCAGTTTGCAGAAGGTGTCGAAGAGGTGACTCATTGCTTCCCACGTGCACAGAGGAATGGGAGCACAGGAGTGCAATTTAGATATAGAGGTCCACAGAACTATGTGAGAAGCAGAGCAGGCTGCCAGCCAAGGCGATGAAGCCTTCTTCACTAGGATTATCAGGAAAGGGTTGGGCAAACATCTGTTAGTCAGCATTTCTGTGCCACCGCTCTGGCCCCGGAGCACAGAAACAACCTCTCCAAAGCCTCTCTCCATGATAGAGACTTCCCATGTCTACCACAACTCTCCCTTATGCTTTCAGAAGGTGAGATAATTGTGTCCCAAATTTGAGACGT
This sequence comes from Mesitornis unicolor, assembly GCF_000695765.1. Classification (NCBI taxonomy): domain Eukaryota; kingdom Metazoa; phylum Chordata; class Aves; order Mesitornithiformes; family Mesitornithidae; genus Mesitornis; species Mesitornis unicolor. Next base: position 40,924 of record NW_010188866.1, on the reverse strand, counting down.
GTGTCTCATTTTAAACAGTTGCATAAGTTAGAGATATATTTAAATATTTATTTTTTTTAAATAACTTGCCCATGGCAGCACAGTTGTGGCTGAAGCTTAATGAAAAGATCCCTTATGTAATCTTCAACTGTGTATGTTTATTAACTAAAGAAAAATGTTTTGCAACAGCATGGAATAAAAAACACACACTGCAAATTAAAAGTAATTACCTTGAAAAGTCATTTATAGGTAGGAATTTAAAACAGTATATCACTGACTTTTACACTGTTGAAATCTATATTTTTTTAACATATTGATATGCTTTTAAAATACTGATATACTTTTTACTAGGATAGAAAAGACTGTCAAGCCCTATTCTTGTAATTACTATCAGATCTTATCTTAAATTCACTGTGCTGTTAGGATCAATACTTCTTTGCTCAGCACATCGCTAATAGAGCATCTGAACTGATACAGAATCTTTGAAGTGTGCCACCCCTCTCACTCTCTCCAAAAACTAAGACAAAGGCACAGTAAGCCATTTACATTTATTGCCGTATTTTCTGTGAGTAGCATTTTATCCCACTGCAGGTGATCTTAGTCCTTTTTTAATCAAAATTTATTGTTGTAATTTACATGATGCATTGTTGTCACATACACTGCTGCCCTTCTGACACCATTTTTAAGAGCTCTTAGAAATCTGTATGACCTATAGCACATCTAAATTTTTCCACAGGTCAATGTGTGTGTGTTTATAACAGGTATTAAACTTAGCAAATGGTTGAGCTTTATCATTTCATCACATTAAAAGAGTAAAAATGCAGTAGTATATCTGATGAAAATACAGGCTTTGTATATTCTGACTAGAGGAAATCCTGCTCCCATGCAAGACAACAAGAAACATCCTGCCCACTGCACAGAGTGGGAAAAGCATTTGGTTTACAGTGGATAATAATAACTGGCATATCTGGAAATGTAATACTCACTCTACATCCCAAAATGGAACTGGACATTCATCATGCTGGATGCTTTATAAACACATAATAAATTATGGTTCCTGATTCAAAGACCATTCATGGTAACTGTAGAAACAGAGACCACAAATGAATCTAATAAACAGATGGCAGTGAGGAGAGCATCAGATGACAGGTAAATCTATACTGCTATGAAATACTGTAGGTAGTCTTTAAATGGAAGCATGCAAACTGGCTCCTTACCTGCAATGCATGCTGTGAGGACAAATCACGGCATGTCCCTGCTGCACCTGACAGAAAGAAAAAACACTTTTGCTGTGCGCTCCACAGGCCACCACTGTACTTGAAACAGAGATGGGTAAAGGCAAAATATAGGCCCAGCCAGATTTGCACAAGCAAAATGCTGCATGCATAAGAACAGAGGAACAGCAAGCATAAATAAACTTTGTTCTGCCACCACATCTGCAGGTGAATTACCCACAGGAGCACCTCACTCCGCATGTGGCATAGATATTTCATATTCAGTTCTAGCTCTATTTCCCTTCCTCCACTTTCCACACTTGTTTTCATCAAAAATTCACAGAATTCACCAGCAAACAAATAGAAGACTAGCCTTTCAGTCAAAGAAATATACAGCCTAGAGAAGAACTGAGCTCTAGTCACATACCCATTGAAGACCCAGACTGCTGCTTATTGAAATCCCAGTGGATTCCTTTCCTGGGAAAACAACTGTTTTCCTATCTGTCTTGGATCCATGCTCTTTGACTTTCTTGTTTGATGTCTGTGCCATATATTTCCACAAGAAACTGCAATGCACTTACTACCTGTTCTCTGACACGCTTATGTGCCTGCACACTGGGATACATCAATACAAATGAGTTCATATTGTATTTCAGTTAATAGAATTTAAATGTGACCATGCAAAAATCTGCACTGCAATGAATATGAATTTGTTTAATTACATTGTTCTTAGAGTTTACTTCCTTTGTGTTTACAGTCCTGTATCCTGAGTGTCTTTGTGGTTTGGTGTAGGAGGAGGGCATAATTAAACTTTAACAACTTTTCTTTATTAATTTCACTTAACAGTCCCATAGAGAGGAGAGACAATCTTACCTGGAATTGCTATAATTTATTGCCTTACCAGTCTGATGTTGCCTGTGTAAGAAGAAAAGCTATAAAATAATACTTGGGATCAGACTTCCACCTGGACCTCTGGGCAAATGAGGACATCCTCCCCTCATCCACATCTCCTCCTCTCTCAAGCCGCCAGCAGCAACCTCTTGTCTTACAGGCAAGCAGCACACCCCTCCTGTGCCTTGCAGTCCAACTAGTTTCCACTATCTCCAGTCCAATGAATGTTTCTTCCTGACCACTTCTGTGGTCACCTAAAAGAAGTTTTGCCATACAAGTAAATTAACTGCAGGTTTCAGCGTATCACCCCAAATACAGCATTAGTTGATTCATTCTGAACTTCCGTACCTGAAGGCTAATTCAGATCAATGCTGAAATACAGCTGAGCTCTTAAACAACAGGTTTCCTCCCTAATGAAAATTGCCACTGTAATTACTGTCACTCCTGCTGGCACTCAAAAAATCAGAGGAATAAGAAGTGGTAAAGCTGAGCACATCACTTAGTGTACCCTTCTGCAAGTCCAGAGTTGTTCTTTATATTTCTTACACGCAGGTTGAAAAGACTCGTTAAAAATGCTGAAACAACTAAGTTTCAGCATCTTCCTTTGGGAGATAATTCCAGGTTGTAGTAGATTTCAGTGTCTTGACAAGTTTCCTGATATTCTATCTAAATTTCGCTTCCTAATAATTTCCTCTCGTTATTTTCTTCAGACCCATTGTCAAACCCTTCCCCTTCACCCAGCGTTACATTCTTCAGGTATATAAAAGCATTATCTATTTTTCTTTCCTAATTTAACCACCATGTTTTCCACATCATTTTTGGCTCCTCTTGTTGACAGAGCCAAAGAATGAATTTAGCATAATTTTAAATCCCCGTGTCACCTCTCCTGAAGGTACATTAGCACTTTGTACCAGGACAACTAGTACTGTTGTTGTTGTGTACTTGCATTGTTAGTCTGGGAGCCAACATGAACACAGTAATTAACCTAGATAGTTGTAAAGAAATTCATTGAAATGACAGCAATATTTACTCCCAAATATTTTTATGAAACAGCATGAATGTGATGGTTTGTTATATTGCAAATTTCATCTTTTTTGCAAAGAATATATAAATTACATGGAAGGGGAAAACTAAACTGCACAGTTGCAGAGCTATAGCACTGTGGAAGGTACCTCTGCCTTTCAGACTCACCTAATTTGACTTGTGTACATTATATACTTTCATTCAGCATTTAGTTAATTAATTTAATGTGTATACGTAACACTACAGATAGTAGCTCTTAATCATTTTCAGTATTAAACATAATGAACACCTAGCCAAAAAAATTGCTAAAATTTTCTGTACTTGATGAAAGACCTCTGGATACATAATGTTAATTTATTTTCTGCCCCCCAAAAAAAGAAAAATGGAAACAGCAGATGAGAGTATTTACATTCTAAATTCAATAGACAGCTGAAGTTCAGCTACACACCTAGAAAATAAGCTCTTAAGCATGCCCTTGATGACAGAAGAAAATGCAATAGTGCATCTTGAAAGTGCCTGCAAGAAGATCTGATCATTCCAGCTTGGTCAGCTATCATTCATCAACTGTTTGATAGCAGATGCGAATTCAAACTCCCTAGATCAGAATAAAAATAAGCCTGAGAGTTTAGGACATAATCAACATAAATAGATGACAAATAGACACACGATCTCAAGAACCATGTTTCTATTACTATAATGACACAAAATCTGGTATACAACATGAAAAAATTACTCTCAGTTTCAGAAAAAGCATGCAGGTGTCCTGCCATAGTGTCAGATGGTAAAATAACAGCACCTTGACAATGGAAAGCAAACAGAAGTTAAGGGCAAAGAGCACACTGCTGTCATGATACTATATGTCCCCACCAGCTTAAGAAATACTTGTAGCCAACCAGGGCCGCTGCGGCCACAGAGTCCCAAGTAAGTTATCAGAAAATGCTTTGTCCAGGCACAAGCAAATGCCATAATACCCATTAATGCCCATTATGTAGTAGTACAAGTGATAAGACAATCTCTGTATCCTTTCTTCCCACTCACAGCACAAATAGAAACAGTCAGGCTCAATCCTACTTTTAATTATTTTTTTTTAAATAAGTAGTGACAATACTAGGAAATTTAAATTGGTTTCATTGTGTGACATGATATGAATAAAATTTGATTCTCAGAAATGCTGTAACAATTTCAAGTTCAGAAAGTAACTTAACTAAGCATGCAAGTCTACATAATAAAGATCCCACCTCCTCTTTAGTCTCATTTATCAGCACCACTGAAGTTAGCAGGAGGCATTTTCAGGCAGTGGGAGAATTATCTCTCAAGTGCCTATTGTGTTAAAACAATGCAGCTTGTGCTATCACACTTACGTGTATCTGTAATACTCTGCTCCTGGAGCAGCTGTGCTCATGTCCTGCTTTCTCCACATGAAGCGATAAATCAGCCTTCACTACATAACAGCATATGGCCAACTGTAAAAGCATTGTCTTCTCCCTTATAACCTCGTAAATGTGATTTTTGCCATAAATAATAAAAGGCCATAGGTTTTACATTCATTTGACAGTGTATGGTCTTTGCAGTTGTCTGGGACTGCCTTGGCCTCAGTTGGTTTTAGCATGCTTTAGTAGTTGTCTAATGGGTTGAGTGATAATTCTCTAATCTGTTCTGTCTTAAATTCTGCAAATATAGTAAAAATATGTGGTAAAGATCTGACAAACCCAGATAGTCCCTCCAAAAAAACAATAGCCCTTTATGTTAGTTGATGCTGGGAACGCGACTTACGAATTAAGCAGAAAACCAAGGAAAAGGAAGTAAACTATGATAAGAAACATAAAGATAAACCCATAAAGATAAGACCAAGGAGGCAGAAATTCTACAATAAACATCATATAGCTCCTGGTGAAGACCTCAGGGTGATCTAAGACTTGTCACAGCCCCGTTTCTGCTCTGCTGGAGGCAGACTGGGGCTGCTGACCACAGGATCCAGAGCTGGAGGGCAAAGCAGAGCACTAGAGAGGTAAGGAGAAACAAGGTCTTTCTGTAACAATTTTAACTCTGTTATTAATGAGCCTTTTCTATATCCATTTGATAATTTGGAGTATGTTGGAGCATTAATTGTACTACACATAAATTCTTTGCTCCATATATATAGTGTATTCCCTTTTAAAGGTTCTTCCTGTTACACTTTTGTATTTCATATAGATGTATGTGTGTATCTATCTATAGCTATACATAGATATGTATATGTATAGATAAATAAATTCATAGAATACCTCAAGTTATGATGGACCCGTACAGATCATCAAGTCTTACTCCCTGTTCCTCATGGGAATACCTAAAACTAAACCATATGACTAAAAGCATTGTCCAGATGCTCCTTGAACTCTGACAGGCTTGATGCTGTGACCACTTCCCTGAGGAGCCTGTTCCAGTGACCGACCACCACTGAGAAAGTGAAGAATCTTTTCCCAATGTCCAGTCTGAACTTCCCACAACACTGTTTCATTGCATTTCCATGTGTCCTATTCCTGGTCACCAGAGAGAGAGAGGACCAGGACACTATAACGCACTGTTACTCTTCCTTTAACAATGTGGAAAACTTAACTATCTCATAAAACGTTTATACTACATGTTTTTGAAATAACGTGTACAGTTCTTTTTATGACGAAAGCAAGAACTACATGGGAAACTGTTCATGAGATCTGCCTTACTGGGTTGTTGTACTGCAAGACTTTTAGTGTATCATGTTTTTAGTAATGAAATAATTATATTGCCTGGCTATACATGTAACAAATACCATTTAATTAGTAAGGGAAGAGTTAGAATTAAACTTGCAGATTTTTTTTTAAATGAACATTTTAGGAATTATTAAAATTTACTATGGTGAAGTATGATGCCTTGCTAGAGCTGTAAGGAGCTCCTACAAGCAGTGTCACTCCTCATGAATGTAGCATGATCTTAATCACAGCTAATGGATAAATTAAAAATGTCAAAATTAGGGCAGGAAGTTAAGTGAATAGATGGGAAAAAGTGTAACAAGAAAGAACAGCAGGAAGTGAAAAATACATTTCCTTATTATATTAAAGACTTTCCTGCTCTCTCAGTTTTCATCCTTTGATCCTCCTGTATCAACCCACATGTGGCTTGTTCAGCAGATAGATGATAGGCACTGAAAGAAGAAAACTGAGCTGGCTTTCAGCTACAGAATGGTCTACAGGCAAGAAAGGGCACTGAGAAGCTGGGAGTGCCTCATAACGATATCATCCACTGAACAGTTTGCCTTTGTGCAATATTATCAACTTAACCTGAAGAAAATGGGACAGGACATAGAAAAGAGGTCAGGATATGTTATTCTCTCCCTGTGGAAATGAGGAAGGCCATATCTGGTTACACACGTTCCTTTTCTTATGCCGTTTCCAAAATTGAAGGTAACATAAATCAGAGAGATGCCCTAGATCCTCAGAATTGTTTCCAAACAAATCCTGAATTCATCTGCACATTAGGACTACACTTGCCCCCAGACCAAACTGCAGAGAAGATCTGCTAAGTAGGGCTGGTCACTGTAGGGGAATACCAGAGTCATTCAGGCTGGCCAGGAACAGGTCATCTACAGAAACCCCATGTCCAAAACAGGATCAACTTTCAAGTTAGAGGAGATTACTCAGGACCTTCTCCAGTTGAGTTTAGAAATTCTTCAAGGATGGAGATCTGACAACCTTTCTGGATTATCTGTTCCAGTGCTGAACCACTCTTATGGTGAAATTTATTTTTCTTTTATGTAAAATCGGAATTCCCCTTGTTTCAACTTGCAATGTCGTGGTTGGTTTTTTTGGCATCTCTGAGAGATGTCTGGCTGCCTTCCCTCACCCTTCCTGCCCTTAGCATTTCCTCATTTATAATGTCATCTCCTGGCCATCTTCTGCTTTCCCTTACATTCTCCTCTGGTTCATCAACATCTCTCTCACACTGAAGACACTACTCCAGAGACATTATCACCAGTAACAAGCAGTGGTAATCACTGTCTTCAGTCCATAGACCTTCATGCAATCACCTCCTAAGCAAGCCTGAACAATAACAACAGTTTTATCAGTTATCCTGAATACACTAAAGCAAGCCCTAGAAGAGAGTAAATGTTTAGGCATCTCAGATGTAAGGATTACTATTGCCCAAAGGCATGATTGCTTTTGTGTTTGTTCATAACCTCAAAATCTTTTTTACTTAAATGAGATCAAAACTTGAGTTAAAACAAATGGCCAAATAGCCATTTTAAAAATGTAAAGCAGACAAATTTTTATAGAGATATAGGTATGCAAATAAACCCCAAAAACGAAATGAAGACCACATGCAAATAGAGCCAGGTTTATGCCATATCTCATCTAGATACCTCACAGTGCCAGGCCAAATATCACAGTCCTACATTTGTGCACTGTTTCCATAGGAAAGCATCTGTCATGAAGGGGACACGTTCTCCTCTAGAACCCAGACCTAGATGTATGCGTCATTCAGTTTCAAAAGTCTTCCCTCTTTCCTCTCCATTCTTTTCACCACAGTCACATGAAGTCATACAGGAATGACAACCATTTTGGCACATGTTATCACCTCCTCCTCTACCTTTGGTTACACTTACACAATCATTAAGTAATGATTAGAGATGCAGCTCACTACTCACTTGGGTGTCCTGCTAGGGTATTTGCAAACTGCCAACCTATTCTGAGGTGAAATGCACTTCTCTAAGCCAGATTTATTTACATAGTTCCATCCCTCTCATCTACTGCAATAGGAACTGCATGGTGATGCAGAGAGGGAAATAATTTTACTATATAATGGACCACGGTAGCATAAGCTGGATAAGAATCTATCCCAAGCACACAAAACTTGACCTATTACACAGAAGCTGTTGAAAGTAAAGAATTGAATCCTTAAATACCATTTGTGCTCCTTCACCTCAAAAGAAAGTATTTATCAGCCAAGAGAACGAGATTCATAAACAACTGTGTTTGCATTTTAAAAAAAGGGGGCGAGGGGGAGTTGAGTAATTTTGAAACAGTCTCTTTAAACAATATGTAGAACTAATTAATCAGTCAAAACAATTTCTACAATTGCTACATTTTCCTAAAATTATTTCTACTGCAGACTTTTCAATATCTGCACACTAAGTTACTTACAATTTTGCTTCCCCACCGTCATAACCATTGAGTAGCCAGCCATGAGGCTTCAAACAGTTTGGAGCACAGCAGAGAGGAGGAAATAGCACTCAGTGACAAGAGTAATGACAGCTGAGCTGTGGCCAGACCTGACAGACTTACAATGACAGTCTCGTAAAGGAGGTATTTCAAACAATGGCAGACAAATGGACTTTATTGGATTATTCACATTTTAAACGCATTCAGTGTCAGGGAAGGCAACATGCTATGTGTGGCGAAATTGTAAACAGCCACAAGAAATAATGCATTACACTTCCCTTATCCTATTTTCTATTTGGCACAGTGTTGCTGCCTCTAAGACTGCATACAAACAGCTGTGCACCACCCCATGCACACAGACACGGTGTTAAATGCTAAGACAACTGGAATTAATTGGTACTGAACTTTTCTTTAAGCTCCTTGCGTAGCTCAACTATGATGTTATTCACAGGAGATTTGAAAGATTATGCCTTGTTTCACCTTCCCTGTTATTGAAAAGCTGGTGTGGATGGCTTAAAAGAAAAAGGGGAGAGAGGAGGGATAAGTAGAAGAAAAAATCCTGTCCTTTAAAAAGCAAATCACATCAATTTGCATGCAATCAGTAACTTACACCACTGGATGCATTATGAATATCCCCACATGAAAAAAGCAAAAAGAAACTCAGTAACGCCTGGGAAGGAAACAGTATTAACACAACTAGATTGTTTCTAGTACCCAGGTTGCATAATTCAAAATTACCTTACATATTTTTATGTAATGATAGAAACACCACAACACTGTACGCAGACCACTGTAAGAATCCACACAAACAAAAGCTGAAGCTTCACCTAAATTTCTAATCCTAAAACATCCACAAATGTTAATCTTGAAGACTCTTCTTGGATCTGACAGGCTGTAGTATTTGTTAGAAATTGTAAACTCTAGCTTCTTAATAATGAAAAAAGGTATCACTAAAAGAGAGGTGCAGAAATTATGTCATAGTATAAACTTGCCACCTTGACTGAATTAAGCACAATCCTACAGCAATGTGACACATTTGTAACGACAAATTGTAGCCAGATAAATTTTCTTGTCTTAATGATCCTTTACATTCTCAAAATTTAGCCCATAAAATGTTTAAAACTTTCTCGCAAACCTAGGGTCAGTTTTTTGTTTTTGTTTTGTTTTTTTTTGTTTCTGTCAAAACCATGGAATGCTACAAGTCAAGATTAAAGCAAATGAAATGGGGACACTGAATGAATATTGCTTTGATTTTTAAAAAACCCTCTTGTTTATAATTTTTTTCATAACATATCAAAACATAACTGTGCATCCCAGTCAATTTGAACTAAAAATGGTGTGCAATTCCTACAATTTATTACCTCTTAATTTTGAGAGGGAACTACATATCCCTAAATGCTTATTGTCACTTTTTAAATATGAGATTATTATTTTATAATGGCTGCCAAGGTATCACACAGGAAAGGCCAGTATTTCAGTTTCATGGCCCCAGACTGTGTTCCAAAGAAGTCTGCTTCTTTCCAAAGAATCATTTATAATGCTAAGCAGTTTTAGCACCATTTTGGGGGTAGATTTTCAGCACTCAGCAACTCTAGTCTGGGTACCTGACTGAAACAGCTGGATTATCAGACTCTTGCAGTGTGATAATGTAGAGAATCAAGGGGAAATCTGGAGAACTTTTGAAAACATAGAAAGAGGAAATCATATCTAGCAAGAATATCTGCAACTGTGAATATTAGGGGGGAAATACCATGCTCTACAGTAGAAAGGTCATTTTAAGAAGAAATAGGAAAAATCTTTAGCCTTTTAGCATGCTTTTTAAAAATCTAAAGCATTTAATAGTCCACACTTAATTAAACAGCCTCCCATTCCAAAGTCCTGTTATGAAAACAATAGTACACCGTTGTTAGTCACTGAATTTTCAACTCGGTACTTTCAGAAAAAATGAGATATTGTCACATATAAACTAAAAGTGCAATATCTAATTACATTTGTGCATCATCCATGAACTCTCAAGATTAAGGTAGGTGTGCAATGAATACTTAATCGAGTCATTCACCCTCTGAGATTCAACATTTGACCTATTTCATCAACAGTTTAAGTTTGATTTCTTTGTTATTACTTTGTTCTCAGGATTGGACATTAATAGTAAAACCTTGGGAAGTTTTTGAAAAAAACAAAACATATTATCTGTACAAATTACATAAATGTTAAGAAAAGTTATGAACAGTCTAATACTTTCCTGACAAGAATCTTTTCACATCCTGAACTTACATGACTTTTTGTGGATCACTTTCTCTATTATTCAGGTTTTTGAAGGAACACATTTAAAAAAAAAATTAAAATTGTCTTTCCACTAGACTATAATAAAAGGTAAAACCTACTTTTTCCTTATGGAATATGAGAGCAGGTAAAGGTTTATTTTTCTCCTGATGTATGTTCATCCTATGCAAGCAATTTTTAAAAATTCAGAAAATACATCAGTATTTTCATAGACGTAATATCGTAAGAAAACAACTTTGTAGCCATTAAATCAAAGTACTACAAATATTAATTCCTAGCAGCACAATGAAATTCATACACTTCAAGAAACTGTATTTTGTATAGTAGGGATGTTATCTTGCCTGTATGGACGCTATTTGCACTGATAAGAAACACATTATCAGATAGATGACAAAAGCACAGGGACTCATCTGTTTCTTAGGACCCATGCATAACACAACATAAGAGCTACTACACTCAGGAGGGAATGTTTCTGGAGAACGATACATATGCAGACCTGCTTATGCCAAGCAACTACATTGTGAGGCATATGTTAACACAATATCACATGGCTTGTTTTGAGTATGAGCTATTTTTGTATGTCGTCAAACGAACCAAAAACAGCACACAAAGCAAACTGTTGATGGCAACCTTGGTCAACATCATGGTAGCACTTCAGATGGGGAAGTGCATTGCAGAGCGCATCATTGTGCAGTGACTGTTACAACGTGAGTGGCTTTTCATAGGAGAGGTCTGACATTGCAAGGAGACCTTCAGCAATGTGTTTGCCGGTAGTCAAATGCAGAAGAGAAAGCCTTGAACAGCTCATGAGTCACATGCCGTTCACAAGCTTGAACGAAGTTCTTCCAATCAAGAGATCAAGTTCATTTACTTATTAAACATATGGTCTACCAAAAAAGGCACACTTTTCCCAACTCCAAGTATGTGAACAGAAGGAACTGCTAGCATCAGACTGTAGCATTCAAGGCATTTAGGAATGCCTGTATATCAATCCTTTCTAAAGCACAAACTACACACCGAAGCAGTACTTTGCTGCTACAGTGTTAAGCAGATAAAATGACTTCTCCATCAGGTAAAGAGAAAAACAAATGCAAGAGAAATAGCATGCTCTGACATCGTCTAGAAAAAGGAAGAAGGAATCCAACCATGAATAATCTGAAATGCTGCTGAATATCAAACTCTTGGTAAAAGCTTAATCAGAGGTAGACTGATTTAGAAATATATATTCATACATTTAAAGGACCAAAAATATTCATAGAAAATTATTCCTTTCTGCTGGACTATCTATGTACTACAACCTGATTTCAGTATGGCTTTCAGGCCAAGATTTTACTCTTTGCTTTGACATACATGTTTTGATTATGTTAACTAAGAAATGGTATAGGAATATTTATCAACTGGCCTGTGTGTCTAAGAAAATCACTCATATTTTTTAAATCAACACACCCTTTCATTCAGATCTGGACAACCCTGTCTGAAATCTACTTAGTAAAGATTAATTCAGTTTGCAGTGGCAGTCAATGTATTATGCTCTTTCTCTTGAACATCCCACTGAAGAAGAGTAAGCTAGAAAGCTTTATTAACTGTATCAGTTAGAGAGACCCCACAAGACATAAAAAACAATGATTACACAGTAGGAGCACCCACAGGTACCTCAGGTGCCAGCTTCAGCTCAAGTACACAATTTTCCAGTGCTGATTTCTCCAGGTTCCTTAACACATTCCCAAGTTTTCTCTTTAGGACATATGGGGATTTGTCAAGCTGTCAACAGATCCTTCCTCATCTCCACTCTGCCTCACTGAACTCTGGCAGGCAGCAACCTCTAAATGCACATATCATTATTCCTTCGTATTCAGACTATTTTTAAAGTTCTATCTATCAGGAGATATTTGTGAATTCCTATTATCATTTGTCAAATTGTTTCAATAAGAAAATTTTTAAAAGACAAATGACGGGAGGATGGAAGAAAGAAGACAAGCTGGGGGGCATAGAAGAACTCAAAAAGTATACGTGGCCAGAATGAAGCGAATTCAGATTCAACAACAACAACAAACAAAACAAAACAAAACAAAACAGAACAGAACAGAACAGAACAGAACAGAACAAAAACAACCAACCACACAAAAACTGTTGCCTGTTCAGGTGGGTAGCTTTGAATCTTCCTGTGTTTGACTGTATCCAGAACCAACTTTCTAAAAAATATTCTCCTCTTTATTTTCTAGGAAAAAAAACAGCTAGACAACATTAATGATGCCTTATTGCAGTAATTTGAATTACCTAGGCTTTCTCCCCACTCCCTTTTTTTTTTCTTTTCTTTTTTTAAGTTAATGCAGCACTGTAAGACATCTCAGTGGATTCCTTGCCTACTGCAGCTCTCAGACCTTCCAGCCCTCCTCTGCTGTTGGTTGATGCGGTGTGTTTCAGCAGAGCAGGCCTGAACGCCAAGCGTGGGAACTCACTGGCATTAATTTACAAAGAGGTAAACATGAAGGTTTTCTCATCCAGAAAATGCTGCAACTGCTTCCAGCACTGGAGTAACTCCTAACACCAGCAGTGATGGCCCTGGGGTGGAACGTCACCTCAAGATGAAAGGCAACAACACTAAAAAGCAATTCTCTGACTACAGATCCTGGCAGGCCTGCCCTTGCAGCGAGGAGAGCACCATGTGGCCCAGCCACGACACCAACTAAGCTTTGCCAAAGCAGTAGGAAAAAAGAGAAGCAGGCAGGAGCAGGCTGCTGCAGCACCAGCCTACAGCAAGTTAAAAGTGCCTTCCCCTTCTGCAAAACATGGCCTGAACATTTTGACCTGTCCCCAGAGCTATGTCAAAAGCATTTATAACCTCGCCTTTCCTTCGGCAGCTGTCACTGTGAATTCCAAATTTTTATCATCTGTGCCATGCAGAATTTGACATTTCATTCAATGATTTTTTTTTCAGTGAACAGTTTTTTATCTTCAACAATGGTGTTCCAAGGCACCAAAATTTATCAGTAAATTTTGATGTGCAGTTGTCAAATTATTTTGGGGCAGAGAGGAAGAAGGACAAATGAAAGGAGGGAAGCAGAAAGGGGTGGAGAGGAAGGGAGGATAAAAGATTGTTATATTTGGGCAGAATGAGGCAAATTCAGATTCAAGTCCTCTTTTCATCTGACAGAATCTGAATTCCATCACCAGCTCCTACAACCATCATGATGTGTGGTCACAGAAACCTGTACCTACTAGAGCATGGAATGGAAAAAGAAAGTTATGTTTCCCAAATGAATGCCTTGCCACTAGGCCTTATGATCTCTTTCTTTCTTTGTCTCAGCTTTTCAATTAGAGAAAACATAGCCTTCAAATTTTACTTTTTTTAAAGAGGAAGTTAGTAAAAGTAAAATTAATGTAAACATATTCTACTGACTAGATCAGTGTCTTGCAGACCTGGATGAAGCCTTCCCGTTTTGATTCCTTCACTGCCCAACACAATTCTGTCAAACTCACTCATGAGAAAAGATGATGAACTAACAACTTTAAAGCTCTGCAAACAGTCTACATTTCCTACTGTAGACCTCATCGCTTTGCAAAGTAGTTCTGTGAGCCCACCTTGGACAATTTACCAAGCTTAATATAACTTATTTTCTTTATCTTTACTGTGTTTCTAGCAAAGCTAGCACACTACCATGACCTCAAGGTCTTTCTGGGCTTTCTAGTTTACAGAAACAACTCCAGAGATCCTTTGCATGGAGAGTTCTAGGATGAGGGAGTGCTTCTTCCAGACACGCTCAGCATCACCACAAATTATTGCACGCGTCTGATACATCCAACTGCACAAGGTCACTGCCTTTGACTGTTGCTTTATCAGCAAGTCAGTCCCAAGGTGACAAGTGCAACAACTCATTTCAAAAGGAGAGGTTGTCAAGGGAAGAAGAATAAAGGGTTGAAAATCAGAAGCCAGTAAGAGTCTTTAGAAGTCACAGGAGCAAATATAGTACTGTCTAGACGCTGCTTAACACATTTCCCGCTTTACAGAGCAAGGTTTTATGTGTTGTCCTCTTATGTTTCAAAACATATTTAGTAGTGTCACAGAGTTCAGCTTTGCAAAAGTGGTTTCACTGGTGGAGAAAATGGGGCATGGAGAAGTGTAACAGCTTGCCCAGTTTATCAGATATAGTTGGTGACAGAGCTAAGAGCGTATCCAATGCGCCCTGCATTTCTGTCCAGCGTCCTGCCATACTTACATCAATGTCAGTGAAAGTGGTATGAAACAACTGAAAAGACGACCCTTATGACCTTTGCAATAATCTCCAGTCCATGGGA